>NC_140362.1:12320000-12460000 GCF_054491055.1 Hypomesus nipponensis
ATGCCCGTGGGAGTCTGTCTCCTTCATCTGATAGTTCTCCCGTCGGACTGTCATTCTGTCCTTTGTTTCGAAAACATCTAGAAACTTCTCTTAAGCTACACCGTCACTGAGATGGCCCCTCCCCCGTGCTAGGGGCTTCCTGGCTGAACCGTTTGTCTGACCTGGCATGGAGAACCAGATCCAGCCCCAGCCCCACTCCGTGGCAGATCATAGAGACCTATAGAAAGAGGGCATATTTCCATACATCTGCTGTTTTCTCTGCCGTCCATGCGGAGACGAGAGAGGAAGGGCACCTCCCTGGTTGGCTGGCCACCGCACCCCCCTGCTGGTGCACAACCCTCCCTCCCTCCCTCCCCCCCCCCCCCCCCGCCACCCACACACACACCTTCCCCCTGAGAAATCCAAAAGACGCCCCTCCCCTCCCGTTTCATCAGTCCCTCAGTGTGTGGGTGGAAGCGGGGTATACACATATACACCTGGGCTAACACAACTCATGCCAGCCCACTAACTTCACCACGGAGACAGCTAACCTTACACACACACACACACACATGTGCAGGAGCACACATATGTGGCTTTGCATTTCTGCTGAATCTACACACACACACACACACACAAACAGACGCGGTTTCCTGGCCGTGGCTCAGGTCAGGGACACACCCTGATCTTGGTTTACAAGTTGGACGGAAATCAATAGAAGCACTTGACTCATCGATACCCCGGAAAAACCCAAGGGTCCGGTCAAGCACAATACACAGACGAGCACACACACACACACACACACACTTTTGGCCAGACACTGACTTCTGTTTTAGGCCAGTGATGGCCATATGGTGGTACTGCGGTCTAAAGGTCCCCTCCACCCCCACCCCTTCTGCCAAAGATACATTTCACAACCACATCTCCCACGGAAAAGGGGGTGTGGAGGGGGGGGGGGGGGGCAAGGGAGGGAGGAGAGGAAAACGTCAGGAAATATTTCAATCAAAGATATTGCCTCCTTGCAAAACAAAAGGGACCTTATACTTGGGGAGTCCCCTCCTCCTCCAACTCCCCCTGCTCCTCCGCTCCCCTCCCCTCCTCCTCCTCCCTCTGTGCTAGCCCGGGGAGCCTGGCAGCGCTGCTGCCATGCACGCGTTAGGAGGACGGCAAGTTTTCATTTTTTAGAAGACTCATGTAATACCTGGAGTGTGTGTGTGTTCGGTGCGGTTGAGGTGCTTGCGTGTAGGTGTCAGGGGAGTCAGTGAAAATGACTTCATGTAAATGTAGGTGGGATTTGTGTGCGTGTTTCCGCGTCTGCCTGGCGGTGTGTGTGTGTGTGTGTGTGCGTGTGTGAGCTCTTCTGTGACCGAGCTGGAGCCAGGAGCTGTTCACACATCAGGGAGTCTGTCAACATGGAGCTTAGATCTATCTCTACTGTCCGTCCCAGCATGGAGCCATTACTGTGTCAGTCAGGCTGGACGCACACGCACGCGCGCGCACGTACGCAGGTCTACATATGGGCTCATTATCACATCCATCAGTTGGTACTGATAAATCCCTCCACCGGTGGAGACAGGCTGTCAGTGGGCCAGACAGAGCAGCAGCATCATCTCTCTCACACACTCCTGCTGGGGTGCTTACACACACACGCACACGCACACACGCAAAGACACACACACACCTCACTCCCCTCCATACATACCTCTTCAGGGCGACAAGTCTCTCTGTCATTCATGCTCGCGTCCTTTGCCCTGCTAGCTCTCCCTCTCTCTCTACCCCCCCGACCCTCTCTCCATCCCTCCATCCTGGTGGTGGTGGTGGTGGTGGAGATGGTGTGTGTGTGTGTTGATGGGGGGCAGCATTCCAGAGGGGCTGGGTGACCAGGAGACGGGGTGGGGGGGGATTCCTCAGAGGTGGTGCAGATAGCGGGACACAGGATGGTCTCCTTGTAAAATGTCAGGAATGCAGACGTCCCAACGCCCCCGACACACACACACGAACATGGACACACATCGTCTCTGTCTGTGTCCATTGACAGCGGTCACCTAATTGGCCTCAGTTGGGCTTTAAACCCCCAGCAGACACATGAAGAGGGACAGGGAGACTCATAAACTGGCTTCTGATCCCCGCTCTGCCTTTGTGTGTGTGCATTGTGTGAACAAGCGCGCGCGCGCACACACTGGGGTGGGCTGGTGTCAGGGAGCCCATGCACGCGCTGTGCACACGCACACATCCAACATAAAACTCGCACACATACTTTCAGGCAAAGTCCTTTTTTTGCCGCCAATGTCTCAGTCTAGTTGTCCCATTCAATCTTCCCGCTTGAAATAATGTATTACTGCATTTAAACTCTGGCTCTCCCATTTAGCTCCCAACTCTTCACCCATGAAGAACATAGTCCTAAAACAGTCATATTATTAGCCCCTAATAGCTAACAAATGACTCCGTGTTGAGCCAACAAAAATAGATGCGGGCAACTGCGGCTAGTGCTAGCTGAAGGGCTAGCATGCTAACGGTCTGGCAGCGCCCTGAGTAGCTTCCCGGTAATTAGCTGTGCCTGTGGGCTAACATGCCGCGCAACTGTGGCCTTGCATCCCTTAGCTGTGTTGTTTTAGCGCAGTGTCAAGGCGTGCTCAACTCGTCCTCAGAGAGCTCCAGGAAGGCAGGGCTCATGATGCTGGGAAACACACACGTGGAACGCAGGCAGGCAAGCACACGGAAGGACGTTTATTCATGCAAATGCAGGAAGCAGTACAAACATTGAAGAAACTAAGCGAATACAATGCGTCTGAAACCCTCTTTTACACACACACACACACTGGCTTCTGCTCAGCGCCGCACGGCAGCTACTGGCAGCAGTGAACCTGAATAAATGAGCCTCCACTAAGTTATTATAGTGAGCATAAACAAACATAGCTAATTACTAACATCAGTTCATTTTGGCATTCCCCCCCCCCCCCCCCTCCATCTCGCCCAAGCACTATTCTCTCAACTCTCTCTGGGTCTCTATGTCTTTGTCTCACACATAAACACACACTATTTCCCTCCCTCCCTCCCTCCCTCCCTCCCTCCCTCCCTCCCTCCCTCCCTCCCTCCCTCCCTCCCTCCCTCCCTCCCTCCCTCCCTCCCTCCCTCCCTCCCTCCCTCCCTCCCTCCCTCCCTCCCTCCCTCCCTCCCTCCCTCCCTCCCTCCCTCCCTCCCTCCCTCCCTCCCTCCCTCCCTGTCAGCATTCCCTTTTGAGTCAAGCTTTCTCCCTGGGCTCCTTCATACTTCTCTCTTTCCCTTCATCCTCCCCTCATGTCTTCCCATGCGTGACAGCAGTCTGACAACAAGGTGGGAAAGTAATGGAAGCGCATCCTAGCCGTGTCTTAGTCGCGCTCCACAACCAGGGAAATCTCCTCCACCGTCACCCAGGGCAACCACAAAAATATGGGCGACGTGGGTGGGGTCAGAGAGTCAGGCTTTGACCTTGACCTTTAGGAGGGCTCTGGTTGTTAGGTCAACTCAAGACGTGCTCAGAGAAGTCAGAGAGGTCGCCCCTGTCCTCCTGCCAAAGGAGATGGGCTGGAAGGAATGAGCGCTCTGGGATGTCGCCCTGGTCACCATGACGACGGGGCAACAGCAAAACCGAGCACGATAAGCAGTGGTATATGTTCCTTAAACAAAATGCGAGGGCTAAAAGTGTCATTTGACCTCCCACCGGCTCACACACACACACACACATTCCTCCCTCCCTCCTCTAGTCCATGTTGTTGGAACACACACGCACGTCGTAAAACTCTCCTCCCTGCAGAGTCATCATACAGTAAGCTGTTGTGGAGTCACTCGCTGCTTCCATGCCTTGTTTTCACCACCCCCTTCATCTCGTCCCCCTCCTCCCCCTCCCTCGCTCCCCACGGTCCAGCTCTCCTCCCCTCCACACACACTCCTGCTGGAGGGTCAATCAAACTGGATTCACACACACAAAGGCCAACGCGTCCACACCTGAGACATCTCCATGACAACTGTCGGAGGGTTGAGTTGAATGAGATCTTTGATGAGGAGCTGCTTGGTTCACTGCAACTGGACGGGGTGTTATGTTACGTCCCCATGCACACACACACACACACACACACACTAATACTCTAGTCAACTGTCTCCAAGTTCCTCACTCACTCACTCACTCACTCACTCACTCACTCACTCACTCACATCCACTCCTGTGGATGTGGACAATCTGCTCAGCCCTGGCTGACTGAATCGGTTTGTCCTCCTTCACAGCCTCCTTGTGTACGCATGTGTTTATATATGTGGTGTGCTGCGGCGCGCTCTGTAAACGTGCGTGTACGCGAGTTTAGCGTCTGTGCGCCTCTCTGTGCATGTGTGTGTGTGTGCGTGTGTGTGTGTGCGTATACATGACTGGGTCTGTGTTTGTGTGAGTGTGTGCTCAGCCAGAGCATCTCAGAGACCCAGGGAGACAGTTAGCAGAGTCTAATTGCAGACTGATGTGTCTGGCAGTCTGTTCTCTCTCTGCGGCCGGCCTTCATGATCATCGAGCGGCCGCATCCTCCTCGAGCCTGTCATTGCTGACGCACACGCACGCACGCACGCACACGCACGCACGAAAGATACAGACACCATTGCACAAACCCAGGAGGCTAGCAGGCACGCAGGCATGCTCGAGCGAAACACTGATGCCAAGACACACTCGCAGACTCAGAGACCCAAATCCTCCCAATGAGCGACTCTCTACTGTGTCAACGCGGAACAACGTCCTACACAGTGTCTCTCTGTCTTTGAAGCCTTCTCTCATCACTGATGATAGACTGAGCATGTTGTCCCCATCGCACTGCCAAATGGGTGTGTGAGAATGGGATTCCTAAATTGGACCTTTTACAGGAGGCCTAATCTAATCTAAACCGCCCCAAAATACACCTCGGGTTTCACACACCCACCGATAACACACACACACACACACACCTTTCCCAGCCGGGGAGTGTGTGACGACACAACCCAAATTTACAGCTTGTGATAAAGCTGTTTCCTAGCAGGAAACAGGAAGGCTGCATGCTGGGAAACACGGCAGGAGGACTGGAGGAGGAGACGGACGACCTGAACCTGGCCTCACACACACACACACACACACACGTTAAGTATAGCAGCGCTAGGCAACCCAACGCACGGCATGAGGAGGAAGTGAAGGATGGTAGGATGGATAGATAGATGGAGGGATGGATGGATGAGGGATGGAGGGATGGATGAGGGATGGATGAAAGGAGGAAGTCTGGGATCAGCAGGCATGGAGAGGTGTTTGAAGTGGTGTTGATGTGAGGCCTGAAGGAGGAGAGGAGAGCTGGAGGGTAAACGTTTAGTCTGTGTAACTCCCACCACGTTCAGAATCAAACAAAGTGACTGTGTGTGTGTGTGTGTGTGTGTTGAGAGCTGGGAAGAATTATGGTCGTGACGCCTCTCTAGCAGACAGCACCCTGTTTATTCTCCAATCTGGCCCCCTCTATTCATCCTGCCACTGCGCCTGTGTGTGTGTGTGAGTGTGAGTGTGTGTGTGTGTGTTGGGAGAGAGGGGCTTCTTTCTGCTGGTAGCATACCAGCAGAAATCTGTGTGTGCGCTGCTTGTATCTGTCCCCCACTGTTTACAGAAGCACTGGGGTCAATAGACATGGGCTCAATGACTGGGTGTATGTGTGTGTGTGTGAGAAAGAAAACATTTATGCAACACTGACACCGTTCATGCGCGTGTGCGCACACACACACACACAACCACACACACACACACACACAAAGACACACACACAAGCCCCTACTGTGTAAGAACAACAGCCTCTTGACTATCAGTAAACACAGAACAAGCAATACATGGAAATCCTCTTCCGCCCCTCACCCTCCCTCCATCTTTCTCACTCTCTCTCTCTGCCCCCCCCCTCCCCCCGCCCATTCCTTCCTTCACTCTTCCGCCAACACTTGCTTCCTCTGTGCAGTCACATACTCCGTTTTGCTTATCTTTCCCACCCTGACTGCGTTTCCCCCCTCTTTCACTTCCCTGCCCTCCCTCGTCGCATCCCTCCACCCCCCCCCCCCCTGTTTCTGAAAGGCACATGGCGGGCCCAGACGGACATGGCTAGACAAGACCGATCTCTGCTCCTTCCCGCTTCACTCTCCCGTCCACCGTTCTGCACTGCCGTTCATCCTCTCCCTCCCTGTCCCTCTCTCTCTCCCTCTTCCTCCCTCTCCCTCCCTCCCCTTCTCCCTCTCCCTCCCTCCCCTTCTCCCTCTCTCTCTCCCTCTCCCTCCGTCTCCCTCTCTCCGCTCCCTCGGCTCTCCTTCTCTTCTCTCGGCCTTCCTCTATCCCTCTCTCTCTCCGCTCCTGGAAACCCCCCCCCCCTCTCCTCGTCTTCGCTCGCCTCGCATTTCTGCATCCCTCTGGCGGCGCTCTCCATCCTCCTCTCCTCAGCCTCCCCTCCCTCTTCTCTCTCTCTCCTCTTTTGCCCTCCTTTCCTCTCCTCGCTTACTCTCCCCTTCCCTTCCTCCAGACCAAACAGTCATATTTCTCTCAGCTTTTCAGCGAAAAAGAGGCCTCAGAAATCAAAATGGCAGAAATGGCAGCAGAGGCACTGGCTGCCAAATAGTTTTTGGGTTGAAACCACGGTCTCAAAGGGGACCCGCAGCAGATGTGTATGTGTGTGTGTGCGCGGGGAGGTTATATGAGAGCAACAGGGTGGAGAAGAAAGTGTGTATTAGAGTGTGTGTGTGTGTGAGCGCAGTCTCTTACAGACCAAGGGGCCAGAGAGTTGATGTTATTTGCACAACAATGTGGAAAAAGTCCCCATGATTTATTCTTCATATCATCCACACAGAGATGTGGATGTATATGTATGTATTGGGGTTAGCTTTGAAGCGTATCTCCCCCTCCCACCACTAACTCCAGCTTCTCGCACGCACCACTGTGGTTAGCCAGTCCCCCCCTAGACTTACAGCTTTCAGCACGCGTCATCGCTAACACACACACACAACTTGAACCACGTAGCTCCCTCCCAATATCTTGTCTTTCCTATTCTCTCTCTCTCTCTCTCTCTCTCTCTCTCTCTCTCTCTCTCTCTCTCTCTCTCTCTCTCTCTCTCTCTCTCTCTCTCTCTCTCTCTCTCTCTCTCTCTCTCTCTCTCTCTCTCTCTCTCTCTCTCTCTCTCTCTCTCTCTCTCTCTCTCTCTCTCTCTCTCTCTCTCTCTCTCTCTCTCTCTCTCTCTCTCTCTCTCTCTCTCTCTCTCCTGTCCATCCAACCCTGCAAGCTCTCCCAAATTTCTGTCTGTCTGGCCCTCTTAGCCGTCCGTCCATTCATTCTACGACAACTTTCAATGGCTCTTTCACAAGCATGATAGATGACAGTGAAACAGAGAGTGTGTGTGTGTGTGTGTTGGTGTGAGAAAGCGAGAGAGACATGGTGAAATAAATGGACACACTCACAGAGCCCTGAGTGTGTGAGCGGGTGATACATCTCTACAACCCTGCTTAATTACACCATTTATCTCTGACCAGTGTGTGTGTATGTGTGTGTGTGTGTATGTGTGTGTGTGTGTGTGTGGGGGGGGGTTAGTTCAGTTCTTAAACAGCACTTTGAGAGAGGGAGAAAGGGACAGGTGCTGTGGCTATAAGGGATGAATTCATTCATCTGAAAGAGACACTGAGAACACAGACAGCCGAGCCACAGAGGAGGTCTTTGGTGTTTAGAAACGACGACGCTGTTCTCAAAGAGAACCACAAAACAACTTTTGGAAGATCCATTCATGAGGTGGCAGAGCACCAAAGCACCCAAACACCGGCGCGTCAACTGGGCCGCTTCTCAACAACAACAACTCACAAGATGACACCAAACTACAAAACAATAAGCTACGAAACCCAACGTCCTGCATGTGAGCGATGCGGTACCAGCGTGCGGTGAGGAGAGTGTCAGTGGGGGAGGGGGGGCAGGGTTGTATCATCAGAAACTCCATGCTTTGATGCTGCTGGTCACTTTGATCCCACCCAGAGCTGTCCTCCCATCAGCTCTGCGGTGACTCTGGGCCTCTGACAGCCCATCATCTGGCTCGCATCTGGACAGATAAGGCACACACACACGCACGCAAACGCACACACAGACACTCTCTTTCTCACACTAACGGCAGGGAGCTGCCCCGCTCTCGAGATGTAGAGCTAGCTAACAAACACACACACACACACACACACAACGGGACAAACGCACACTCGTGGATACGCTCATGTGGGGAGACACACACACATCATTTCCCTACTCAGGTCCATGGAGATGGAAAGGCTGAGTTGCTCTCCTATGTAAGCAGCCTCTCTCCCATGACCACCAATACCTGGGGACCTGTGTGTGTGTGTGTGTGTGTTCTCCATATCTCTGTTATGCTGCACACTGTTAGGGAACAGCATTTATAGGACACCTGGTCATAATACAAGCCAGAGTCAACTCGCAATGAAACCCTCCTCTCCCTCTCCCCCCTCTCCCCCTCTCTCCTTCTCCCCCCCTCTCCCCCTCTCTCCTTCTTCCCCCTCTCCCTCTCTCTCCCTCTCCCTTCTCTCTCTCTCCCTCTCCAACCTCCTCTTTCTCCCTCCCTCTCCCTCTCTCTCCCCCCCACACACACACCCCCACACCACCCCCCCCCCCACCCACACACACACACACACACACAAATGGAGGTGAGGTGTCTGAACATTCATATCACTGTTGATCCAGGCCTTTCATGGAGACTCCATACCCCGCAACAAATACACGAGCACACCATATAGGAGGTCATCCTCGATTACACACCATATAGGAGGTCATCCTGGATTACAGACCATATAGGAGGTCATCCTGGATTACACACCATATATAGGTCATCCTGGATTACACACCATATAGGTCATCCTGGATTACACACCATATAGGAGGTCATCCTGGATTACACACCATATATAGGTCATCCTGGATTACACACCATATATAGGTCATCCTGGATCACACACCATATAGGTCATCCTGGATTACACACCATATAGGAGGTAATCCTGGATTACACACCATATAGGAGGTAATCCTGGGTTACACACTATATAGGAGGTAATCCTGGATTACACACCATATAGGTCATCCTGGATTACACACCATATAGGAGGTCATCCTGGATTATACACCATATAGGAGGTCATCCTGGATTACACATCATATAGGTCATCCTGGATTACACACCACATAGGAGGTCATCCTGGATTAGGCCTACACACCATATAGGAGGTCATCCTGGATCACACACCATATAGGAGGTCATCCTGGATTACACACCATATAGGAGGTCATCCTGGATTACACACCATATAGGAGGTCATCCTGGATTACACACCATATAGGTCATCCTGGATTACACACCACATAGGTCATCCTGGATTACACACCATATAGGAGGTCAACCTGGATTACAAGTGCGCAGGCACGAGCACACACACGCAGATATTAAGATACACCCAAATACCTGAAACGCACGCCTGAACACACGAGCAAACCACATGTACACACCCATCAATGACCTCAATGTAGCCTGGCAGAACAAAAAAGGTTGCACGCGCACACTCATCAAACCCAACTGTATCATCAGTCGGGGCCGTCGGGGCCTTCGGGGCCCCCCCCCCCTCCCTCCCCCTCCCAGAGGAAGTCCGACATTCCGGGGTAATCCGTCCGACGCTGCTCTTGGTCTGACTCCAGAACCACGGGCATGTTTGTTGTTGTGTAACCCTATCCCGCAGGTCAACGGAGGGCTTGTTTATGGGGGTTTGTCTTTGCATTGTTTATTAAAGAGGGAAATGGGGGGGGGGAGGTGTCTGTGTGTTTGTATGTGTGTGATTTGTTATCTTGGTGTTTGGATGTGTGGTTTCCTCATGTCC
Source organism: Hypomesus nipponensis (assembly GCF_054491055.1). NCBI lineage: Eukaryota > Metazoa > Chordata > Actinopteri > Osmeriformes > Osmeridae > Hypomesus > Hypomesus nipponensis. The sequence goes on from NC_140362.1 coordinate 12,329,892, forward strand.
TCATGTGAGAGGTTGACGGCAATGAGGCAAAATACTACCCCCCCCTCCCCCCCAGCCCCCCACCAGAGTAAACAAATCCACACCAGAAACTGTGTGTGTTTGTGTGTCTGTTTGTGTTTATATGTACTTACACTGACTGAGGATAATAGTATGTGACTAGATTAAGAGAACACCAGGGAGAGAGGGAGGGAGCGAGAGAGAGAGAGAGAGAGAGAGAGAGAGAGAGAGAGAGAGAGAGAGAGAGAGAGAGAGAGAGAGAGAGAGAGAGAGAAGGTTGCTGTGCAGGCATGGATGGCATTGCGGAAGTGTGGTGGGTGGCTGGGCAAATATTGAGAGTGTGTTTAACCAGGGACAATGGGAACAAAGACAGCGCTGTGCCTTGCAGAGAGTGAGAGAGAGATAGAAAAAGAGAGGCCGAGAGGGAAATAGAGAGAGACACAGACAAATACAGACAGAGAGAGAGGGAGTAAGAGACAGAGAATGGATACATTGTATGGATGTGTGCCTTACATATAAGAAAACATGTTCTTCATGTCAATGCTGCTTGACCTGAAAAGAGTGTGCGTGTGTGTGTGTGTTACTGGTTATAGGAGACAGACAGCGAAAGAGAGAACAAGAGCTAGTGGATGAGAGAGAACAGGACAACTGTCTGTCAGAGATGGTTGCAGGTCTGCATGAGAAACAATATCTCTCCCCCACACACACGCACGCACGCACACACACACACACACACACCTCTCTGCAGAGAGAGGATGGAGAGGGTGTGGGGTGATGTGCTACTTGTTCCCATAGGCAGGGGGGATTCAGATGGATTAAGGCAGTAACCTTAGAAGTGCTTCGAGGGTGTGTGTGTGTATGTGTGTGTGTGTGTGTGTGTGTGTGAGAGAGTGTGACGTCAGATCAGTGAAAGGGGAACATGGTGAGCCCCCAGCATAGCGTCTCTGCTTCGCTTCTCTCTCTCCCTCGCCCATCTCTCCTCCCTCTCTCCCCCTCTCTCTCTCCCCATCCCAGAAACCTGGATTTAAGCTCGGAATTTCAGGGCTTTGGGTTTGCTTCCCATGGAAGATCAGTTCCATCAGGGCTGTCCCAGACACTGCTCTTTCTCTGGGGCTTTAGAGGGGGGGGGGGGTCCCAGGTCACACACAGCCTGTGTACAATGTGAGTCTTCCCAGAGATGCTGAGAGTGAGTGAGTGAGTGAGTGAGTGAAGGAGAAAGTGTGTTTGTGTGTGTTTGTGTGTGCTTGCGTGCGTGTGTGTAAGAGAGAGAAATTGAAGGTGTGAGAGTGGAATGGAGAGTGGTGTTGTGTTTAGGACTAGAGGGGTGGTGGGAGGAGGTGGTGTGTGTGTGTGTGTGTGTGTGTGTATGGGTGTTATCCAAGAACACAGCAATGACACTAGCAGACATGGCTGTCTCTGTGGGTTGGAGCGCTGCGGTTGGAAACTGCCATGGCGTCCGTCGGCATGGCGGCAGGGCCTCCAGGTTCATTTGGAGGTCGGGCTGAGCGTCTCCCCTGGTCTTAGTGAAGGTTGGTGTGTGTGTGTGTGTGTGTGTGTGTGAACGACGAAGGTGCACATTCTCTACCCGCTTCTGCGGTTTTGTAGGTGTTTTAGTGTGTGTGAAATAGACTAGACTTGTGTGTCCGTGTGTCAGCGAGAGAGAGAAAGTTAAAGCGTTTGAATTCAAAGTGAAGGCTTTCCACACACACACACACACACACACACACACCCAGCGAGGCGAGAATCTCCAGCCATGATGAGGATGGAGATCAGGTACATTAAGCCCCGGGCCTAAACAGCAGAGTCCATCCTAGCATCACCAGTGTGGAGCAGCCTGGCAGAGATAACATCCTTCCAGCCAGGAGCACAGAGGGAGCCCCCCCACCACACACACACACACACACACACACACACACACTGTAGACTGCTGTACACTCCAAATCGCTCGCATGCACGCTCACACAGTCTGGGGTGACTGTACGCTGACTGATACACACACACACACACACACACACACACACACACAGAGGAAACCTTGTTTTTCTCTCTTTAGGGGTTAAACTCAAGATAAGGGCTAGGACACTGATGTAACTGCTGAGATTTCCATGGCCGGGGACATTGCTAACTTTTATTCATGAAGGTAATAATAAGAACAGTTGCTTGTGTGTAAAGTAGTTATTACTATTGAGAGACCATAAGACTCTAACCCACAATTAGTGGCTAGCACCGTGTGTGTCTGTGTGTGTATTTGTGTGCATGTATAAGGTCATTTCATTTATGGGTGCTGACTCTATGCAGACTTTGGGGAGTATGGAGAGGGATCAGAGAGAGAGGGATCTGAGAGAGAGGGAGAGAGATCAGAGAGAAAGATAGAGCGATAAAGAGAGTGGCAGGTCAAATGAGCTCATCCTCCAGTACTGAACACCACCTAATACACCTCCTTAATTCATCCCCACTCACCTGTCAGAGAGGCTCCATGTGTAGTTACAGTGTGTGTGCGTGTGCGTCTGTGTGTCTGTCTGTGGAAGTTCATGTTGGTTTAACCTCCCGCCCCACACACACACACACACCTCTCTTTACAGTGTCCTAATCCCTAGGCGGTGGCTTGTCTTTTCAGCTAGGTCACCCCCCTCAAACGGCAACCTAATTTATGCAATTTATTGCAATTCCCCCCCAAAAAATAGCATCAAAATAGCTACCCTACATTATTTTGGTGCGTTCAACCACTTTCCTCTGTCTCTCTCTGTGTGTGTGTCCCAGTAAGATACCTGGCTGTCAGGGTGGGAACACCAGTCTCTCTCTGTTTCTACACATTCACTATGTTACCTATAGCAACCGACCTGGGGGAGGCAAATAAATCAAAACACACACGCACGCACACAAACTCCCGCACGCATGCGTGTGTGTGAGTCTACTACCAGACATGCATGCACACACTCAGCAGGATATAACAGACAAGGAAGTGAGCCAGGTGCAGAGAGTGGAGGGGGAGAGAGGGGAAAAGAAAAGTGGAGTGGGGAGGAAGGAGAGACAGACAGAGAGACAGAGAGAGAGAGAGAGAGAGAGAGAGAGAGAGAGAGAGAGAGATACGGAAAGAGAACCAGAAACAGAAAGAGAGAGGGTCAGAGAGATATGGAGAGACAGCAGGCCAGAGAACCAGAAAAATATATACAGAGATAAGTAGAAAAGGCCAGAGAGGGGGAAAAAGAGAGAGAGAGAGAATAAGGGAGGTGGAGAGATGGAATGCTTACCTTCCACACCACTAATTAAAAAGCTCACAGTAGGGAAGTTTAAGACCTCGTTAGGGGGGGGCGTTCAAATATATTATCTTCAGCTTGGCTGCCCTGGGTTACCTAACCAAACAGCCAACAACCCAATCTGCTACACACACACACACACACACTCCGCAGGAGAGCTGGAGGGAGAGAGAGAGAGAGAGCGAGTGGGGGCCTCGCCGCTATGATATTGTCAGCGCCATGGCACTTGACACAACACAACCCAAACCCAGCAGAGCTCTTTATGAGCTCCTCACACAGCTATGGAGTGTGTGTGTGTGTGTGTGTGTGTGTGTGTGTCCACAGGCCTTGTCCCCGGGTGACAGTTAGCCAGCTAAGTACCACAAGCTTATGTGTGTGTGTGAGCGCACATAGTACTCGGACTAGATATATGGGCACAGCTGATCCTATGGTCCTATAGAGCCAGGGACAACAGAGATGCCAGGGGTAACACAGAATTGCCCAGTAGACAAGGAGGCGGAGGGATTATAGTTTGTGGTTTTCATCTGAAATCAAAAGAGGATTTCCACTTAACACCTTGTTTGGCAAAACTGGGATGAATAGAATATGGGATTTAAGTGGTCTATTGTTACTGAACCAGCCTGAAACAGTCGTGTAATATGTGGACATTTACACAAACCCTTGCTTTGTCAAGTAGCCGTGACATTCCAGTAAACTTTGTAAATCCTGGAATAGGTTCTGATTTCAATTCCCAAACTCCCCCCAATAACTGTGGGCTGACACATAACATTGATGTCAGAGTGTGTGTGTGTGTTGTGGCAGGGGTGCGAGGTGCTGACATGTAGAGAGGCTTCGAGAGTAATGATGTTTATTTGTTGGTTTTTAACTGAAGAGGGAGCCATTAAATGGCCTCTAATCACACACACGCGCGCGCGCGCACACACACACACGCACAGAGTAAAGAGTTGAAGCGTGAGAGAGACAGCAGGTTTTCTCAAGCGTTCAATACAGAGTCGAGCCAAGTATAATATGTGCACAGCAGAGAGGGAGGGAGGGAGGGGGAGAGAGAGAGAGAAAGAGTCAATCAGGATAAGTGAGAGTGAGAGAGAAGGAGGACCAAAGAGACAGAGAGAGAGAGAGAGAGAGAGAGAGAGAGAGAGAGAGAGAGAGAGAGAGAGAGAGAGAGAGAGAGAGAGAGAGAGAGAGAGAGAGAGAGAGAGAGAGAGAGAGAGAGAGAGAGAGAGAGAGAGAGAGAGAGAGAGAGAGAGAGAGAGAGAGAGAGAGAGAGAGAGAGAGAGAAAAAGAAAAGTAAACGGACGAAGGTAAAAGAGGAGCGGGACAAAAAAAAAACTGAAAGTAGAAGAAACCCCCCAAAATAACCCCCCCCCCCCAACACACACACACGCCCCAATCACCCCTAAAACGAGTCGTCAAAAAAAAAAAAAACTCCTCCCAGCCTGGATAATAAATTGTCCACGGTCCGCGGCATTTGTACATTTTATGCTCTACCCCACTATAAAAAGTAATCAGTTTGGCCTAAATCACCCCTTCCCTAACTGTCAGAGCGCCGGGCCCAGAGGGAAGTCTCGCTGCACCACAGCCGAGCCAGCGAGCGAGCGAGGGGAGAGAGCGGATGAAATACACCAGAGAGGAAACAGAACTGATGTGTCGGAGCACGGTCACGGGTACAAAAATACAAAATAAAAACGGGTGGAAGTGGGCGGGGCCTTCTGTCGGCGGAGGCAGCGCGGGGTCCACGGTAAGGGGCCCCGGAGTGGAACGCCGCGGACGCCGTCCTGGGATGTTTGGACCGCGTCGCCACGTCAACAGAAGATGAGTTATGTGTCGGGCGGCACATGCAGGAGACTGCTGTGGTCAGTGGGGGAACGGACGGAGGGGGGCAGGGGGGTTTCTACGACGCGAAATCACCGCTGGGCTCGCTGGTTCGCATCCTGCTGACGTGCGTCGTTGGCCTGTTTGAGACACAAGCGGGGGAATCGCACTCGTTAAACAAGTTTGTTGCATTCGGATTCATCAGATGTGGTCGCTATTGTGGGGGCGTTTTCCTTGCTGAGTCACAGAGCGCAAGTTAAACATCCTCGGTGATAAAGTGAAATTCTATCTGAGGGTCGATGGTCGTGTGTTCGACTTTTAATTCCACGTAGGATTTATGACATTTATTTGAGATGATAAAACTGTTCAAGATTGCATTACCTCGCAAGGTTGGGATAGTGTAGGGGTGGCGTCTGTCTGGGGTCAGTGTGTGTGCGTGTGCGTGTGTGTGTGTGTTTTAGCATGACGTCAGCGCCATAGAATGAGCAATGTGACATTGAGCAGTAGTGACATCTGCTCTGAGGACCATAGCAGGGAGTTGAGCATCACCTCCTCTGTGTGTGTGTGTGTGTGTGTGTGTCACACAGGCTTACAGGGCAGTTTAGCCCTCTAGAGCCAATCAGCTCATCTAAAACCAACAAACAGACAAAGCTGCAGTGCTACCATGGCAAACACAAACAGTCAAGTGCCCTTGACCCCCTTCTCTCCCCCTCCCTCCCACTCCCACACACACAACCAACCAGAGGACCTCCCAACTAGGCCCACCATCACCCAGGGGCCTTGCCTAAACCCTTGACCCCCCTTGAGAGAGTCCTGACATGGGGGCAGTGACCTGGACCACCCCCTGGTGGCCCCGGCCTGGCTCCCAGCTTGGGAACCTCAGGCAGACCGACATGGTTCCAGCCTGGCTGACAGCAGCACCTGGGCCAGACAGTAGCAGCACGCTGGGGGCTGGGAATCTCAGAACAAGAAAACGTACGTTGCCAATCCGGCAAATATGACTTCACGGTCAGTAAAAACAGTTTATGAAAGATCCAACGCATTGTGTCATATGTTTGGGAGAGAGCAAAGGGGGCGATAAACGAACAGAAGGAGAGAAGGAAATAACTGATTCAATTAAAAGGAAAAGAAGCCAGCGAGCAGACAGACAGCCAACAGGCGGGCCAGCCAGCCATTCAGCCAGCCAGCCAGCCAGAGTGGAGCTCCAGGAAGCCTGGCAGGCTTTAGGCCCTGGGGGTTGGGTCATAGTAGGTCAGCTTTGCATCAGGAGAACAGGACACACACCGACGTTCACATAAACAGCTACACACAAGTAGACAACACACACACACACACACGTTCTGCCTCACATACCCAAACACAAGTCAGTATCTGTAAAACACACAGACACACATAGGGAAGTCCACATTCAGGCTACTCTTATCAGATGAGAAATATTCAGGGATAAAAAAAAGAAATCACCAGACCCCAGTGTAAACTCTCACTATCGCTGGGTAGACTAAGGACATTAAATACCCAAATATACCAACCACATGTCAGCCAATGAAAGGGGCTGATTTCCTGCCCTTCACAACCAATGGGCACCTAAATCAACACAGAACTTTATCTGATTGGATCCATGTCAAAGTTGTTGGTTGGTCTGTAGCTGGTGCGACAGCCCTGGTATGGTGTTTACAGGCACAACAAGGTGTTAATGGTCTCATATTTACTTAATAAATACACTTACTAGAGGGCCATTTCTAATGTAAAAAAAATCTTATATTTCGGGGGGAGGTAAAGTCCCTCTGCCATGCTATCTGAGGAACAAAGATGAGCCAGGATCACTCCACACCTGTACCTGACACACTGAGAGTCAGACAACCAGGTGAACAGAAAGACAGTCAACCAGGCGGACAGACAGACAGACAGTCAACCAGGCAGACAGACAGACAGTCAACCAGGCAGACAGACAGACAGACAGTCAACCAGGCAGACAGTCAACCAGGTGAACAGACAGACAGACAGTCAACCAGGCGGACAGACAGACAGACAGTCAACCAGGCAGACAGACAGACAGTCAACCAGGTGAACAGACAGACAGACAGTCAACCAGGCAGACAGACAGACAGACAGTCAACCAGGCAGACAGACAGACAGACAGTCAACCAGGCAGACAGACAGACAGTCAACCAGGCGGACAGACAGACAGTCAACCAGGTGAACAGACAGACAGACAGTCAACCAGGCAGACAGACAGACAATCAACCAGGCAAACAGACAGACAGACAACCAGGCGGACAGACAAATAGTCAACCAGGCGGACAGACAGACAGACAGTCCAGCAGGCGACGGATCTGACAAGGTCGTCAGAAGGGAAGGGGTCAGGCGCTCGTGCAGAGGTTATGCCGGGGTTCAATCTGTCTGGCTTCACCGCATCCCATAGTTTACCATTTCACTGCTGGCCACAAGTGACCGCAACTGTCGGTCGCAAGACAGAGGACGAACGCAGGATATAAATGTTCTCCCAATGTCAGTTAAATCAGAAAGAAAAGAAAGGTTTACGATCCGTCAAGCTACTGAACATATATACATAAAGTCACGTTTACTTTCGAAATATTATTCTGTATTAAAGAAATATAACGAAGGACAATATAAAAACTAGGTAGCTCATGGAAAACTGTGAACCGAGCAGAAACAAAGTAAACGCAAACAAACCCAGCAACAGCACCCTTCCGACAGTGTCAGACCCGTGTGAACATTCCAGTGGTAGGGAGACGGGACCCAATGTCATCCCGTTTAATTTATGACCTCTGTCAGTTAGATCCTACTGAGGTAGACTAATTAGTGTGTACTCGTCTGGAGGGGGTGTAGCCCCAGACAGGAGCACAGTCAGGCCTCAAGAGCATGCTTGCATACTTCCAAGTGGGCATACGTGATAGACCTCCCTCAAGCCAGGATAACTCTAGCAAGCACGAGCGAAGGCGAAGGAGCTCTCTGTCTTTCTGGAGGTGCATGTGAACACAGATTCCACACACTCGCTTGCACGTGCAAGGACGCACGCCAAACAGGCCGACAGTGCCATTAACATCTGCACATTGCTCTGCAACCACAAACGATGGAAAAAGAGTAGTGTGTGTGTGTGTGTGTGAGAGAGAGAGACTGGCCGGCCTTTCACTAAGGGAGTCTCCCTACAGCCTCTCTATTCAACATACTCAAGTACATCAGATGCTTTCATATAGCTGCACTGGGTCAGAAAGACCAGAACAACACACCAGTGTGTGTGTGTGTGTGTGTGTGTGTGTGTGTGTGTGTGCATGCGTGCGTGCGTGTGTGTGAGAGAGAACAGAGAGGAGGAGCGAGAGGAAGTATTGAGCTCCTTGCCTACGGACAGAGTGTATCATCTTGACATTGTCCATGTGTTGGGTGTGTGTGTGCTAGTTGTAGAAAAACACAAATTCTCACACACACACACACACACACACACACACAAAGTGAGATGTGCTGAGCTGTCCAGTTGTAGTGCTAGGCTGGGCAGTCTGGGTCAGGATGAGGGCTTTAGAGAGACAAAGGGCTCCAGGTCCCCGCCCACAGGAAGGGATTGGGGGAGAGGCACACTGAGAGGACAGTACGCTTAACCATCAACCACCACAGGCCCTGCTGACCACTGTCATCCACGTGTGTCTGTGTGTGTGTTTTAAGCCTAGCGTGTGGTGAGTTTTGCGTAGCGGCAATTTTTGGGAGCAAGCACTGCGAGAGAGGCCAAGAACACAGGCAATAGATTAAAAAAATATATTATTTTTTTTTCTTCAAATTTTCACTCGGGTTTCTCACTTCAGCAAGACGACATCAAGACTGATCAAAGACCCTGGGTGTGTGTGTGTGTGTGTGTGTGTGAGAGAGAGCTCCCAGCCGCCAACAGAGCCCCCAGTTCGAGCAGGTGGTAGAAGAGGGACCCTCCGGGATGTGTTGTCTCTGCGTCATCCCCCTGGGTCTCCTCCGGGGCGGGGCACCGCCTGGGCCTCGTCCCGTCTCCTTCATTAGCGCAATTAGAACCATGTGCCGAGAGGGCCTGCCTGGCCCTGCCTTGGCGCGTGTGTGGGACTGTTTTTGTACGCCAGTGATTATGGTAGGTGCGTGTGTGTGTGTGTGTGTGTACGTGTGTGCGCCTACGAGGAATAAGTGTGTGTATGCGGGTGCACGTGGCGTGTGTGTGTGTGTGGCGTGAAGGTATGTGTGTGTACAAGACATGAGTGCGTGTGCCTGGAAATGGCTCCCATTTCCATGGCTCAATATTTGCCATGGAGCCCGGCCCAGCCTGTAGAGAGACTAATGAACCAAACCAATCATGTCTACTGTGATCACACACACAAGAGCAGCTCTTACTGCTGACCAGTCTGGGAGGCCAGGAGGAGGGGAGGACGACAGCTAGGGGAGGAGGGGAGGAGGTGTGGGGGGGAGAGAAGGAAGAAGGGAAGAGGAGGGAGGAGATGGGGAGGGTGAGGAGCAGCAGGAGAGTTAAGGGGGGGGGAGAGGAATAGAGGAGGTCTGGGAGAAGGTGTTTATTTGGCGGTGGAGCCAGTTTCCGCCAAGCCTAAGCCCCTCCCTTATTATGAGCTTTATCCCAACGACCTTTCACCCCACAGGGCACTCGTTGCACTGGGTCATACTGTAAAAACCTCGCTCTCCACATCTGGACTCTCTCTCTCTCTGTGTTTTTCAGTCTCTCTCTCTCTCTCTCTCCTCCACAATACAAGCTTCAGTGTCTTGCTGTAAGCTTTGGTTGAGAGATGCTTGTAGGGTTTTGGGGGGCTCTCTGGGGGAGGGGCGAGTTTAGGATATTGGGCCACTGGGAAGTGTGTGTGTGTGTGTATGCGTGCATACGTGTGTGTGTGTGCCTGAAGTGTGTAAAGGCATGTGTTCTCAGTCTCGGCTCAGTGGTACTGACCCCCTGCTGCAAGATCCCAACACACACACTCACACTCACACACACCCGGACACCCACACAGCATACATCCCTACTGACTACCCATGTCCAAGCTTATGGCGAGTGACAGCTGACGATTCCCCCCCAACCTAACCCTTGACCCCTGACCTGCTTTCTGGCCCCTGCACAAATTGACACGTCTCCTCTGCTAAAGCACGACCAGACGGACATCACTTGCTCTCTACGCACACACTCTCTTTCTCACACACACACACTCACATTCTCTCTCTCTCTCACACACACACACACACACACAAACACTCTCTCTATCACACACACACACACACTAACAAGAAGGGCCAAAAAAGAAAATAAAGTGAGAACCGATGGTTATGATGAAATCCGGCTCAATGTTACAGAAGATAATATATATAATAAGATAATATATTTATATACATACAGTATATATATACTGTACACACTGATATATACACCTTGATAAATGAGGAGAGAAGGAGCGATAGAGGTTCCCAAAAAACTAGACTAAACAAACACCGTCTTTGTGTACACATGAGAGCAGGACACCGGGTACTGAGAATGAGACTGGAGAAAGTACCGGAGAGAAGACGAGGATGTGTGTCATGCGGGAAAGAGAAAGACAGAGAAAGAGGGGAAGGGAGTAGGGAGATAGACACCAAGACACAGACAGGGAGCCAGCCAGTCAGCCAGCCTGCCAGCCAGGCAGGACGACAGTGAGAGGGTCAGACAGACGGAGCGCTGTGCTAGCGTTAGCGCTAGCCTCCACACGTGTTCCCCATTGGTGCTGGGAGCAGCAGATCCTGCGCCGTGTGGTGTGTACACGGCACACTTAACGGGCCGGCTCTGGAAAAGTATACTTTACAATTCATTGCTTCCTTCTCGCAAAATTAAAGGTCTCTTGTTAAAAGGGCTAGCTTGTCAAAGGCAGGCAGCTTTTATTACAGAGCAAACCCCACGCCCCTGCCCCTGCCCCTGTCTAGGGCCCACTTCCCCGAGAGCTTGTTTTATTTAGAAAAGGGATACTCTGCACATGGGACCCTGTTGAGGGAGTGTGTGTGTGTCTATGTGTGACTGTGTGTATGTGTGAGACAGATCTCATATGAGGGAAAGGAAATGTGTGTACATATGGGAGAGTGTGTGTCTGTGAGGGAGGGAGAGAAGAGCAGAGAGAGAGAGAGATAGAGAGAGAGAGAGAGAGAGAGAGAGAGAGAGAGAGAGAGAGAGAGAGAGAGAGAGAGAGAGAGAGAGAAGTGGGAAAGAGAGAGAGAGAGAGAGAGAAGGTGGGAAAGAGAGAGAGAGAGAGAGAGAGAGAGAGAGAGAGAGAGAGAGAGAGAGAGAGAGAGAGAAAGTATGAGAAAGAGTGTGGAACTTCAATGCATGGATGTGATTGAGAGTGTGTCTGTGTGAAAGTATACCTTTGCCTGCACCAATCTGTTTGTGTGTGTGTGTGTGTGTGTGTGTGAGTAGACTTCATACTGAGACTCACTTTAACAAGAGGTAAATTGAGTGAACCTGTTGGACAGTATAACTCAATCCTACATTCCACTAGTCCAACCTCATGTTCACCCTCCTGAACCTGGGAAATGTGTTATGAATATGACTAAATGAAAAATGACTGGTAGCCCTTTACACTAAGTGTACACCATGTAACTGCGCTGCAATACTTTTAGTAACAACCTTCTAGGTGCAGATGCTATACCTTGTTTTAAGTGGTAGAGGTATAAACTATTACAAAAGTGTACAAAATATATTGCAATGTAGTTACATGGAAGTAAATGTACACTCATGTAAAGTGTTACAAGATTATTTTTTGGAGACCGTTCAGATTAACCTAGAGACCACATGTGTTTAGATTAGCCTAGCAACTACATGTGTTCAGATTGGCCTAGCGACTACATGTGTTCAGATTAGCCTAGCGACTACATGTATTCCAGCTCCCTCAGGTCTGTCTGGCTGGAAGTGTTTTAATCCCGACCAAACATTACCAGAGGAAGCTCCATTCATTCACCAGGAGATTCCCTACGGTCTGAACGCTAACCGACACCCACACACACACCCACACCGAGTCCTTCCCACATGCACTGGTGGGAATAACACACAGGCACATCTGTGTTTCCACCTTTTAGGACAGCTACTGATGGTTATCGTGGTCAGCTGAGCTGCCGGTCTCCCCGACTCTGGCTGGTCTCTCTAACTCTGTTCTCTCTCTGGTTTCTCTCGATTTTTCTGCTCTCTGTCTGGTCTCTCTCTGGTCTCTCTCTCTGGTTTCTCTCTCTCTCTGTTTCTCTTTATCTGGTCTCTGTCTGCTTCTCTCTCCCTGATAGCTCTGTCTGGTCTGGTCTTTCTCTCTGATTTCTCTGAGTTCCCTGGAATACTCGGGCGTTTAATGGGATTTTAATGGGAAGTGTGGAGGGAATGGGATCTCTGGTCCGACGTGCTCTGATAGAGCTGGGGAGGAAACACCCCGGGCTCTAGCTCGGAACGTTAAGATAAAAAAGAAGGCAAATAAGAAAACCAGCTGAGAAAACAGGAGGCGAAGCGGGCCTTCTAGAGGGCGGACGATTGGGCAAGGGATGAGATTCTGGGATTTGATAGGCTGGTTATTTAACTACCACAAGATCTCGGCCTTTTAGTGAGAAATCGCGGTTGGAATCGGCTGATAGATGAAGATGTATCTGATGGGAGTTAGGCCTTGATCAAATCCCATAGGAGCTTCTTGTATATAGTCTTGGAGGATTTCTTTGTTACAAGTGTTACAGTAACCAAAGACAAACGAGGCAGGCTGAGAACGAAACCTTCCCTCGACACTAAGTACCATGCTTTGTGTCCTGAATCAACCCAATGTAAAAATGTCAATGTTGCACTATCTCAACGGTCGTCACACTAGAATCCAACAGGCCTCGGCAACCATCTTCCCGACAACATCTCTCATCTCTGCCTCCCATGCCCTCCCTGAGCAGAACCGCATTACTGGGGCACGGTCGTCATCGCCGACGTTAGCGCAAATCATCATTAGCGTTAGCCGGGCGCTGAGAATAGCTCATCTGATAAAAGCGCGACAGAGACATTAGTGACATTAAGGGGGGCATTATATAGCCAAGCACTTCAGCTCCCAGCCAGCAGAAACAACAGAGGGAACTTCGGAACTAGGCCTGTCCCAGCACAACATACTACCTCGTAAACATGGTCGTCAAAAAACGCTACCTATTAAGTCGCTGAAATATAATACGTTGTACTTAATACTGGGCCTCTTAGGTATTTTGTTTGTTTTAGCGGTCTGCAAAAGCAAAGTGACCTGCAAGATGTTAGCAAATGTACTGGAAGGGTAAGAAGATTGATGAGAGGGTTATCAGATAAACAACCATCGAGACACAAACGAAAGACAAGATGGACGCCACATAACCGATGTGTAGGTGGGATCTTCCCCGAGGTGAGGAAAGCCTTGCTTCGAGGGGATGTGTGTGTCACGTCAACCCGCTATATTCATTGTTGTTCTTGATAGAAATACCATGCCTGCCTATCCGCCGTGACCTTGACTGTCGTAGCGGCCCCTGGACCCGCCGCATGAACCAACGACCTCCGGGATTCTCCTTCTCGTTGACACAGGTGAGCGCTGACAATAAACACCATCACGCCGGCGCACACGCATCACATTGCTTGAGTGTCTTCGCAGATGGGATCAAATATGGAGGCTTTGCTTTCGAATGCTTGAAGGAGGCGGAAAGTTGGTGTGTGTCTGTGTGTTTCTGTGTGTTTCTGTGTGTGTGTGTTTCTGTGTGTCTGTGTGTGTGTTGGGATCCGACATGGGACTGGTGGAGGGCCTCTCCAACAGACGGCCTCACTATTCCCTGCTCACCCCCCATGAATAAAAACACAGACACTAAATAGGCCCTTGTCTCTACAACCCCCTACAGTACAGGACATGCACATACACACACATACATACACACACACACACACACACACACACTCACAGGCACATACACAGACACACAGTCACCCACCAACACAAAGCCATCCCCAACACACACAGCCGTCTGCTTGAGCGTTTGGCCCCCCAGTTGGAGCGCCGGGCCACGGGTCACATGCTCCGGCCACAGCTCTGGAGACCCAGTGCACAGGGAGGAGATGAGAAACACTGAGGCCATATGAGAATAACAGTCGCTCTCTGACAGTCACAGGACTAATGTTAAACTCAAACTGCTTCTGCTACATTCATTTGCAAATCTGTCTTTAAAAAGAAGAAGAAAAAAAAAGGGGGTTAACATTTTAGACTTCCCAGATAGTCAGTGAAAGAGGTGAGGGAAAGTTTAGGGCCGAGGCTGAAAGCTTGGGCAGCCGGGCAAAGGGAGCCATTTGCTGAGAAATCGGATTGGGAGTTACTGTTACCGGGCCCAGTATTGTGAGGTTAACTGACAAAATACCAAATGCAAAGCTCTATTCATGCAAAATATAGTAATTTAAGAAGCCTTAATATACCTTGTATGCTTCTGAATGACTTTTACAAGTAGAATTAGACAAGTAAAAAAAAAAAAAAGCCAGCCAACTGACTGAAAGCATTATTCTAATTACTAATGGCTAATAGCTAACGGCTAACTGCTAATGTGGCTATTGTCTGAGTGCTGACCCGAGACTGACTCGTGGTAATTGGGTTTGGTCTGTTTTGGGGGTCAAGCTGTTTTGTGGTATCGACTTTGTAAACATCCTCCGAACCTGCAGGGCAGAGGGAACAAAACCTGAGAAAGACCGCAAACTCATTTTCGACTTCTGGATTTGATTGAGGACCATGGTTGGCTTGTGTGTGTGTGCAGGTAGACATATATCAAAGGTATGGTGTGTTTCTACGTATCTGTGTGCGCTATTGTGTTTTGGCCTATATGTGTGTGTGTATGCGTTAGCAGATACAGTCCTGAGAGAATATGTGTGCTCACTAAAGGGGCTGTCTCTGTGATTCCAGGTGGGCCGTGAGGTGTGGTGGGGTGGGGGGGGGGAGAAGAAGAGAGGGAGACACTCTCTCTTTCATCTCTCTTTCATCCCCCTTTCATCGTGGCCGCTGCTGGAAAAAGAGAGGAGGGGGGAAGGAAGTGACAACGGCAACGTTCTCTCCAAGACGCCTTTTGAAGCTTTTCAGGTTCTCCAGACACTTCCTAGCTCCCAAGCTGTTGGACCCGGCAGGGCTGGGGGAGGTTCCAGGCTCACTTTTAACTCAGGTGCAGGTAGCGGGATGCGTCTGCTTAGACGAGGGGGGGGGGGGGGGGGGGGTGGAAACTGATTTGTTTGGATATCTCGTCTCTTTTCTCCCTCCCTCTGTTTCCCTGTGGTTGTTCCGTCTCTTTTCAGGCTCAGCGCATCGAACCCCCATTTGTTTTCTCGCTCCTTCCACGCTTGGAACGATGGGGTGGCACTTCACTTAAGGTCAGCACAAAATGAAAAAAATGCAGTCCTACATTCTGCCTCTCTCTCTCCCCCTCTTTCGGTCTCAGTGACGGGAGGAAGGGGTGTGGAGGATAAGAGGAGGACAAGTCTGGACATAACGCTTTCTTTAACTCCCCTCCTCCCCTCCCTCCATCTATTCCCCTCTTCCAATGCCCAAACCACACCATTTCCACCACTGACAATTTCCATTACAAACGCAAGTAATTAGGGATTATTTCCGTTTGCAGTCGTTTTATGTGAGACAGTCAAACACACACACACACACACACACACACACATCATCTTCCTCACTACAAAACATAGGTTGTCTATGATAAAGACGGGAAGCTCAGATGGCATTCTGTTGCAACACACACACACACACACGTGCGCAGGTACACACACCTACTGTCCGTGTGTATTCACACACAGAAAAGGACATGGCTAGACGCCATCTTCAAGGTTACAACCGTGTTCACATTCAGATGGGACTTCAAAGGTGAATTTCTGAGCTTGATTTTAGTGTCAGGCAGCTAATGTGCAAACCTGTGTGTGTGGGTGTGTGTGTGTGAGTAGTATATGTGTGTGTGGGTGAGTAGGATATGTGTGGTACTGTGCATATGTGTCCTCTGTGCGTGTGGTAATTAGCGAAGCTGTGTACCATCTATATGGTTGTGTATGTATGTGTGTGTGTGTGTGTGTGTGTGTGTGGTAATTAGCGATGCTGTGTACCTTCAATGTGGTTGTGTATGTGTGTGTGCGTGTGTGTGTGTGTGTGTGTGGTATTCTGTCTCATTAGGGTTAACAGGGGGATACGTACTTCTTTTGTTTGTTTGTTTTCCCCCAGTGTTTTTGTTCTGGTTGCTTTTAATTGGACCACATCCTTTACAGTGCACATGGACCCAGTATTTGCTCTGGAACCGACGTCTGAAATCGGTGTTGTTCAATCACATGTGAGTATGACAGAGTAAATGTATGTCAGTGTGTGTGTGTGTGTGGGCTTTCTGTGGAGTCTCTGTGTGTGTGTGTATGTGTGGCCCCTTGGGCCAGGGGTATAGAAAACATAATACCGTGTGTCTGTGGTGAGTGTGTATGTCTGTGGTGTGTGTGTGTGTGTGTGTGTGTGTGTGTGTGGTTAATGATCCCCACGCGTCGCCTGTCTGTGTCTCCCACACCTCCTCAACGAAGCTCTGCTCATTAGCGGCGACGCCTGTGTGGATTAACCACACAAAGGCATATGGACCGCCGACGCGCACACACACACACACACACACACACACTTAAACCACTAACAACGTCAGCACACAAAGCAAAGCCATCCAACATCGTTTCGGAAAGAAAACTTTAAATCATGAGAAATGGAATAGTGAATTTTCCATCAATTCAAACCAGGAGTCTCTCTAAATGGAGTGTGTGTGTGTGTCCCTTCCCACAGTCCTGCTACCTTGATGTACATTCAGTCCAGAATCTGTCTCCTCAACAAGTACATCAGATCCAGACTTCAGCTGTCTGTCTGTCCCTGGCCACATCAGCCTGTCAGCGTCGGCAGAATTCAGACTTGACTGGAACAAATACACTCCTCCGCACACCAAACGCACACACACTCACTCCTGACCACAGCTTGTACACACGCATGAACACACTTCCACACACTGGGCCTACGTTCTCATGTAATCAATGGAGATGAATCACTTTAGGAAATGCAACAGCAGAAAACAAAGGCGCCGCGGCTAACACGGAACGGCCACGTTGAAAACAAGCTGCTGAGCCCTTTACTTCATCTCTCCTCTCTTCCTCCCTATCTCCTCTCCTTCTTTCTCCACTCCTCGTCCTCCCCTCCCCAGCAGTCTGGCCCAGCAGCTACAGTTCTCACTCATATGACTTAAAAACTATTTGGAGTGCTCCACCAAAACCCCTCAACTTTGATAATGACCGGAAAAATTACAATTTGCCAGCCATTACGTCCAATCAGGGATGGAGGGAGTTAAGCAGGAAGAAGGAGGGATGGAGTCAAGGGAGGGAGGGAGAGGAGTGATGGAGAGGAAGCGAGGAGGGCGGCAGAGAAAAGGGGAGGGAGGGAGACGATGGATGGAGGGATGTAGAGAGGGCGCAGGGGGAGGGGAGGTGCTGAGAGTAGAAACAGATGGAGGAGAAGGATGGAGAGAAGAGGGGGAGAGAGGGGCTGGAACCATGGTGAAACTGCATTGGAACCGACCGCCACCGTTCAGTCATTCGATTGTTTGCTTGTCGTGGATGCATGGCCCACGCCTGGTCTGAGACACTGTGACAGGTCCCACGTTGAAACACCAACCAGAGACCTGAGCGAGGTGCTACAATATCTAGGGTCCGCGGTCAAATTCAGCCCGGTAACTACCCGGTAACCACACTGGGTTGTATGGGCCCTCCATTTAAAGTTCTCCCAGGATGAGGACGATGTGCATGGATGGATGGATGGGAGGAGGAGAGGTGGGTCTGACCTTTCTTGACCTTCTTGGAAGGCTGTTTCTTCTTGATGAACTTGGCAGCTGACTCCATCTCCAGAGGCGGTTCCTCCAGGTCGGCAGGAGCCTCCGCGATTGGCTCCACGCCACCTGAGTGAGAGAGAGCAGAGCAGGGATTGAGCCAATAGTCGACACTCCGTTCCATTCAGAAAATTCCAGAACGGCAAGTGGCCCTGCCTTGACGTGGGGAACAACTTTGGATGGTAACCTTGCATTGCCGGTAGATTATTGTCTGTCGGTGAAACATGTGCCAGGTCAAAATAGTTGTTTAGCGGTGAAGTGAAACAGTGTGTGTGAATGTGGGTGTGTGTGTCACAAGGTGGCTTCAATCCCCCGGATCAGACGGGTATTAGAGACCTCCAGCGGCTGATGAATCAGACCCCTCGTGTCTCCACCTCTCTTCCTCATCCCCCTCTCCTCCCGTCCGCCAACCCCAGGGGCTTGTGTCCAGTTTCACGCCACTTTCATTTAACATCCCAACACACACAGAGCTAGATGTGTGTGTGTGTGTGTGTGTGTGTGTGTGCGCTTGCGGAAGAGAGAGTCCAAACGTGCAAGATGGTTGTCCTTAATGAATGAGGGCAAAGCATGCGTGTTTTTGCGTGTGTTGCGTGTGTGTGTGAACGGGGTGTGTGTGTGTGTGAGGGCTTTTCCTCTGGGCAGATCACCATAATCCCTGTCTAATATTGATTCTGTGCTTTATAAAGACAAATCTTGTTCTGTTTGGGGAGCCCAATTGGATAGGAGGGCCTGTGGGCTTCCTCGAGCTGAAAGGCAACAGCCCCGCTCTCTTCCCTTTGGCTGGGGCTGCGCTCGTTTGAAATGGGATACGCCTGGCCCTTAATTGGGCAGGTGTTTTTCTAAGCCGGCCTCTTTTTTTTCTTTTTTTGGCGCTGTCTTGCAATTTCAGGGTGCCGGTTTATGTGTGTTTTTAAAAGGGGAGGTGGGGGGGTGGGGGGTGGGAGGGGTGTAAATGTGTGGGAACAAGAAGTGTGTGTGTGTGTGTGTGTGTGTGTGTGTGTGCGGAATATGATCGTTTGCATGTATGTGTTTTTTGGGTCAATTGCAATTACGGTGCGAGTGTGTGTTTCTGTGAGTGTCTAGATGGGCAAGCCTCAACACTTGATAATGAGCAAGCAGAGGCCAGACTCTGCGTTGAGCTAGCACCAGAGGACTACTTCAGTCAGAATGTGGTTCTAGATTTAGGGGACTGTTGTGGTGTTTTTACTGTCAATTTTTAAGCGGTTTGAGGTTAAAATGTCTAAGAAAGTGTTGGTTTCGGAGGAAAGCACTAATGACTGGAGGCTGGGATTTGGGAGCAACTTGGTTGTGGGGTTATGTTTGTTCAAAACAATATTTTGATTGAAACAGACTTTCAAACTTTTAAGAAAGACACTCGTGTCTTTTTTGACACTGGTGAAAACTGCATGTTTTTTTTCTTTCCCAAAGCATTTTTGCAATATTCACAACGGCTGGGTTGCGGTTTGGGTATGTCTGCTACTTCAGAAAGATGTGCTCCCACCCTCACACACACACCCCGACACCCTTTTTCTCAACTCGACCTCACACAGCCCCCCGCCCCGCCCCGCCCCGCCCCCTACGGTACCTACACTTCCTGGTTGGGAGGACCTTGGGGGGGGAAACGAGTGAAACAGCAACACCTGATCTGGCAGGCTACATCCACATTATAAACCTGTCCACGCTACAAGGTCAACCACAGTCTCCGTTCCACTCTGCTCTGCATGCTCTGTGTGTGTGTGTGTGCGTGTGTGTATGTAGAAGCAAAAAAACACGAGTGAGAAAACAACCCGTAAATCAAAATGTGCTACAAGGCGTACGAGGGTACACACACACACAAGCACATGTGTTCACACTCACATCGGAGGAGACGCACACAAACACACACACAAACACAGACACCCCCCTCTCATACGGCCCCTTGCACACACACACACACACACACACACATCAAAACCACATCCCCATCATTAGCCTGGCTGAGTGAAAGAGAGAGTGAAAGAGAGAGGGATCCCAGACAGACAAGAGACAGCTCGCTCTTATCCTCCACCCCCCTCTCTCTCTGTCTGTCTCTCTCTCTCTGTCTCTCTCTCTCTGTCTCTCTCTCTCTCTCTGTCTCTCTCTCTCTCTCTCTCTCTCTCTCTCTCCCTCTCCCTCTCTCCCTTTCTCCCTTTCTCTTTGTCTCTCTCCCTCTCTCTCTCTGTCTGTCTTTCTTTCTCTCTCTCTCTCTCTCTGTCTCTCTCTATAAGACCTTCCTATGGAACTCCTAACCGCATCAAGCAGAGGGAAGGTATCAACTAAAGCAGTCATTCACTGCGGAGCCCAAAGCCAGCTCCCCCAACTACCAGTCTGCTTCCTCCGCCCTCTCCTTCCCTCCCTCAGAAATAGATCTCTTTCGTCCACCGCAAGATCCTCGCTGGAACCCGCCCAAAACAGCTGAGAGGTGAGACACTCCCCCCCCCCCCAAAAAAAAATATCTAGTTTACTGTTTGACACGTACTCCCCCCCCCCCCCCCCCCCCGGCCACAGCCCCCCCCTCCTCATCCTCCTTCTCTGTCTGTCTCCATCCCTCTCTGTTACCCTCCTTCTCACTCTCTCTCTCCTTTACAACCACTACTCCTCCTCTTCCCCTCTCTCTCCATCCCACCACCGCTCTCCGCTTTATCTCTCCAGATAGATGAGGTCTGGGGAACAAAGGAATCCTGTGTTGACTCGAGGCTGAGATTTATTTTAGGACAGAGAACCGTCCATTTGTAGACTTGGTAGGGGTAGTAAATTAGAGATGTGCAAATAGGAGTGCCGGTTGACACACACACATTACTTACACACACACACACACACATAGACATAAGTAGAGGCTACATTTGCACATAACAAGCAGTGAGGCAGGACGGACCGACACACACCTACTCAAACATCCCCCAAGCCTTCTCCTGTCAAACAGTAAGAGGCAGACAGATAAGGGGAGGTAGGGAGGGAGAGAGAGGGGAGGGGGTGAGGGTTTAGGAAGGTGACCAATAGTACATGAGATCTGGGGGGGGGGGGGGGGGGGGTCTACAGTATATGAAGCGGCTGAAATGAGCAGTGAGACGGTGCTCGTGCTCTCTCTCTCTCTCACTCTCATTCACTGAATCTCTCTCTCTCTCTCTCCCTCTCTCCCTCTCTCCCTCTCTCCCTCCCTCCCTCCCTCCCTCTCCCTCTCCCTCTCCCTCTCCCTCTCCCTCTCCCTCTCCCTCTCCCCTCCCCCTCCCTCTCCCTCTCCCCCTCTCCCCCTCTCCCCTCTCTCCCTCTCTCCCTCTCTCCCTCTCTCCCTCTCTCCCTCTCTCCCTCTCTCCCTCCCTCCCTCCCTCCCTCCCTCCCCCCCTCCCCCTCCCCCTCCCTCCCTCCATCCCTCCCTCTCTCTCTCTCTCTCCCAGTCCGTCTCACGGCTGACACTCTGGGCATGTGAGGCTTGTGGTGCCGCCTCAGGTGCAGTTCTGTAGATATCCCCCAGTCTGCCATGGAGACAGTGAAGGTAAGGTCACTTCCTCTCCTCCTCCCACATCCCTGATCTCTCCTACAACAGCACTGAATGCCAAAACAGCCATTTGAATAAATGCCAAATCGACAAATCAAGCTCATTTGTTTATAAATGCATAAATGCCGTCTGCACATTGACAGAAGTTTACGATGTCGGAAATATATGGTGCGTGCCGTACATATCGGAGTGCTGGATGTTTCTGCCTCTACTCTACCTCCAAACCAATGAATTATTAGTCAACCAACCTGGCTTCGAATTACACAGGTGTTTTTCACACAAAGAGAGCCAGGGCTAATCCTCACATGCAGTTGCAGACGTCGCAATGCGTGGAGGGATGTTGAGCTCCACAAATCCGCCTCCGGGAATGTAGGTCGTCTTAATCTCTCCCATCGCTACCCATTTCTTTTCACGCAACCTCAGTTTGTACCACCATCAGGCACCTGATTGGTCATAGGGACCAGTCAAAATACTCCATTATTTCATGATTTTGCCCACATGGTGGAGCAGGTCTCACCGACTTCTTGCTAAACTGTGTGAGGAAGTTCCCAAAGGGTTTCCCTTGCGCCTGGAGCATTTGACGATCCCCTGGACCTCTTGGTACGAGTCCTATCTGAGTAAACTGATCCACATGCTGGCCAAGTCCACACTTCCTGTGGACGCGCTCGCAGGAAGTCCCATAGACACTGACATCCACTTGAAAATACAGAACAGGGAGGGTCGGAGAGAGGCACACACACACACACACACACACACAGACAAGCTCACCATGTGACCTAATGACAGAGCAACGCTAACAGTGATATGAGTAATGAAAACCATGTGATAAACACGACTGACACTGTACTGATAGCATCAGGTGTTGTGCAGACGGGGTGTGTGTGTGGGTTGGGTGTGTCTGCGTGGGGGTGTGTTTACAACGTGTAGCCAAAAGCAGCTGTAGGTGATACTGACTGTGTGTGTGTACATCTGTGTTTCAAACATGAGGCAGATAACAGCTGTCGGTGGTACCATGTGTGTGTGTGTGTGTGTGCGTGTCAGCGCTCGTTCAGGAGTGTTTGGTAGCGTGGGCCAAGAGCAGCTGTAGAAACGGACTCCGACGCCGGCCGTCAGCCCAAGATGATGTAATCCGTGGAAGACACAGGGTCAGGTGAGGAGAGGGGGAAGGGTGAGCAAGGGAGGACAGGGAGGGGGTCAGGGAGGGGGTCAGGGAGGGGGACAGGGAGGGGGTCAGGGAGGGGGTCAGGGAGGGGGACAGAGAGGGGGTCAGGGAGGGGAACAGGGAGGGGGTCAGGGAGGGGGACAGGGAGGGGGTCAGGGAGGGGGACAGAGAGGGGGTCAGGGAGGGGAACAGGGAGGGGGACAGGGAGGGGGTCAGGGAGGGGGACAGGGAGGGGGTCAGGGAGGGGGACAGGGAGGGGGTCAGGGAGGGGGACAGAGAGGGGGTCAGGGAGGGGAACAGGGAGGGGGTCAGGGAGGGGGACAGGGAGGGGGTCAGGGAGGGGGACAGAGAGGGGGTCAGGGAGGGGGACAGAGAGGGGGTCAGGGAGGGGAACAGGGAGGGGGACAGGGAGGGGGTCAGGGAGGGGGACAGAGAGGGGGTCAGGGAGGGGAACAGGGAGGGGGTCAGGGAGGGGGACAGGGAGGGGGTCAGGGAGGGGGACAGGGAGGGGGTCAGGGAGGGGGACAGAGAGGGGGTCAGGGAGGGGAACAGGGAGGGGGACAGGGAGGGGGACAGGGAGGGGGTCAGGGAGGGGGACAGAGAGGGGGTCAGGGAGGGGAACAGGGAGGGGGTCAGGGAGGGGGTCAGGGGAGGGGAACAGGGAGGGGGACAGGGAGGGGGTCAGGGAGGGGGACAGGGAGGGGGACAGGGAGGGGGACAGAGAGGGGGACAGGGGGACGAGAGGAGAGAGGACAGGCTCTCCGTCAGGGAGACAGGACCCCGTGGACAGAAAGTGACTCATCTTGGAGGGAAGGTCCTACAAGGGAGTGAGTGTGTGTTCAGGACGTTCAACATGGATGTTATAATCCACCAATAAATCTCACATTATATCATTTACGTCTACACACACACACACACACACACAGCGGTAGAGAAAAACAGAGATTGACTCTTTTTTCTTGGACTCTCTCTACGCTTCTCCATTCCTCACCCACCCCACCCACAATGATGTGTGTGTGTTTGTGTGTACACATAAGCCTTTCACTCACAGTCTTACAAACACACACCTTCTAACGTGCCAAGACAAACACACAGCAGGGTCTCCTGCTGGACCATGAAGTGGGGCTGGTTTGTGTGCGTGTAGTATGTGTTTGTTAGTGTGTACGTGTCTCGTAGTGTTTGTGTGCGTCGGTGGGTGCGTGTGCATGTGTGTGTGTCGGGGGCGACGGTTGCCGCCGGTGTTGTTGGAAACGTAAACAACTTGTGCGTTTACAGCCGATTGAAAAAGCAACATCTTTGGGTTTGGTAACAAATTACTGTTTACATAAAGACTGACAGGACTGTGTATGTGCATGTGCGTGTGTGTGTGTGTGTGTGTGTGTGTGTGTGTGTGTGTTGGCGTCAGACCAAAGGTGAAGGAAGGAGGGAGATCGGACGGCATCCCAGTCCATCCACGTCTCTGTCAAACACACGCACGCACGTGATGGCGACCACGCACACACACACACACACACACACTTCGCCAAAAACCTTCCTGCTGATAAAGTTCTAGATGCTGTTCAGCCTGCCAAAACCATCATTTTAACTTCAGCATTTTCATCCATCAGGGCTGTCGTCCACACCAGGAATCACACCAAACAACACTCACACAGCTTCAGAAACACACACACACACACAATTCACCTGTCACAAGTGGACAAATATTCTTTCCTCAAGATGCATGAATATGTTAAGCCTATGGTCCTCCCAATTTCTTCAATTTTTCCTCAATGAGTTTTCCTGGGAGTTTGACAGTTTGAGCTTCCTTGAGGGTTTAGGTTGGCTGAGGGGCACTTCTATGGGTCTATATGAAACCCTCTGGGACATTGCTTGTAAAAAAAACAAAAAAACAAGAAGGGCTATATTAGAAATGGTAATAAATTGGCTTCTGATTTGATTTGCACCCTGGTCTCCTGCCAGAGACTGTGAATGTGTGAAGCTCTAATCCAGAGTACTACAACCTGAGAGAAGGTGCTGGAAGCCCTTGTTTATGTTTCCTTGCCATGATCCATATTCATTAGGCTGGGCTAACTGGCTAACACAACAGCCTCTGTGTCCATTAATGTGTCTATTGGTCCACCTGTGTGTGACAGGGAGTGGAAGTGTGTATTTGCACATGTGTCTGGGGGAGAGTTTGGGTGGGTTTGTAAGTGTGTGTGAGTGTGTGTGTGTGTATGAGATGAAGTTAATGAAGTTAATGACTGAATGAATCAGTTGTAGATGGTGAGACAGGCAAGTTAACCCTACAGGACAGAGACTATTATAGGTGTGTGAGCGTGTGCGTGTGTGTCTCTGTGTTAAGGCTATAAACAGCCATTGGAATGGGCTGCATTGTCCCCCCTCCAATCCTAAAATCTTTAACTGGGGCGTCCGGTTTATGAGGCTTTCTCCCAGCTAGGGATGAGTGTGGTCATCCCTGGAACACCAGAGAAGAGGCCAAAACACACACACACACACCCCGCACATACACACACCTGGCAGCAGGAGCGGCGTGGGCGCGTTGGCCTCGGAGGACAGGGTCAGGCGCCCCCCCTTGGCCAGGCGGTCGCACAGCAGGGTGATGTGCTTCTTGAGGCGCGCCGTGTCCCGGGGCATGGTCAGCTGGGAGGAGGCCAGGGACAGGGCCTGGTCCTTGGGGCTCCGCGACAGGCAGGTCCGCAGGAGGTGGGACACGGCCGCGTCCACGCTCTCCTCCCAACCCTGGGGAGGGAGGGGGGGGGGGGAGTGAAAGGACAGATAGGGAGGTGAGTTAAATATGCAGCTTCATATAATTCCATGAATATCTTAGATTGCGTACGTCCGAAGCTCCTAAACTTGTATATTGGTCGGAATCCCCCCCGCCACGTCGCCATGCTACTCTACAAAGAGGTGCCTGCTATCCCTCCACTGGGTGTAACAGTGCCCCTAGTGGCTGTGCTGGGGTGGTGTCGACCGTCTGTTTCCTGGATAGCTGGCGGGCCCTCAGACGGTGTGTTTACCCCGCTACTGTCTCATCAGTCTGTCCTGCCTGTCCCCGACTAGTCTAGACACACCGGCTGAGTCTACCACAGGAGGGACACACACACACACTCTCTCTCCCCCTTCAGTCTCTCTCTCTTTCTCCCAGTCAGTGCTGGTTCAGTGTGAGAGCGTATATCTGGCCGACACACGCTTCCGTTAACGATGACGTAAATGTAAAACGTGCGCACAGACACACACACACACACCAGATACAATGTCATTTGATAGACAAGTCAATTGTGAGAACTATTCAGTGGTGAAACCGTCCAATAATCCCTCACTCTTCTCATCTGTCTCGGAAAGAGAGGGGGATCTTGTCTGGCCATCTCCTCTGAAGACTCGCACACCCACACACTGTCCCAACACACACACACACACACACCTACTGAGCTACCATACCACATAAATACACATGCACTGACCTATCCTGACAACAGGATCACAGTCTTTCGGTGACACACACACACACACACACAAGGTCCGTCTCTCAGAGTAGGATGCCTGTGGGTGTTGACAGGTGCCCGCCCCTCGTGTCCCCTGCCGCCACTGTGATAGGCCCTAATGAGCCCTAATGACAGGTAATCAGCCCTGGAGGGGTGACGACAGGGATGGCCCCCATTCACTGGCAGAGGGGGGGGGGGGGGGGGGGGGTAAATAAGGAGGGAGATAGAGATATAGAGAGGGATATATTGAGACAGACAGACAGAGAGACAGAGAGAAAGACAGAGACTGAAACGAGAGAGCAGGGAGAGGTAGAGGGGAGGTAGAGGAGGACTAGGTATGGGAGAGAGTGTTTGTGTGTCGATGTGCGCGAATGACAGGAAGGAGGGAGGTGAGGGAGGGGGGAGGGGGAGGGTGGAGCGGGAGAGAGTGAGACAGGGAGGAGACAGGGAGGAGGGAGTGAGAAGGGTGGAGGGAGAGAGAGACAGGGAGGAGACGGGTAAGAGGGAGAGAGAGAGGGAGGGAGATACTGATGAAGGGATGGGAAAGAAAAGAGAAAGCACAAGATACTCTGCTAACAACAAAGTCTCCACAGTCCGCCCCTCCCAGGCCGGCCCTCCCAGGCCGGCCCTCCCAGGCCGGCCCTCCCAGGCCGCCCCTCCCAGGCCGCCCCTCCCAGGCCGCCACTCCCAGGCCGCCCCTCCCAGGCTGCCCTTCTCCTAAACACCCAACATTCCAGCTCCAACGGCCAGTCTCTGAGGAAACGCAAGATGACAGGACGGAGGGCGGTTTGACACTTGGCCAGGAGAGCAGAGCTGACATGTCTTGCTGCACCTCCATCAGAACCCCCCCCCCCCCCCCCCTTTCGCAACAGCACATTCCCACCACCTACTGTAACAGCAGGTCAAAGGTGACTGTAGGGGACAGGCTGCGGTTTGGATCGGGGGCCCAACAAGGCAGGAGACGGATGGACGGCAGCAGGGAGAACATCTCCTTCCACTTCCTTGGCAACGTAGCCGGTCCACTCGGACCAGACCGTTTGAAGTCCCCCCCTTCCCCGACACACAAAAAAAGCTCCTTTAAATCGGATTTCTGAACTTTCCAGAAGCTGGAAGGCTGTTGAGGAGGTCAGAGGGGAGGGTCCCTGGGGGGGGGACAGCCTGTGATGTCAGGATGTGATGTCAGGATGTGATGTCAGGATGTGATGTCAGGATGTAGTGTCATGGGGATGCTGCGGGAGAGGAGCCTATTAGAACAAACTGCAGTGCTCCAGACAGCCGTCTCTCAGACGACTGGGGAAGTAATTTCAACGTCGGGCCGGTTCTCCTGGTCAAAGTAGCGTGATGTGCGGTCGGCCTGGCGCCGGGAGAGAAGGATTCCTTGTCCATGTCACCGAATGTCGAAATATTTTTTCTTTGTGGAAGCTAGATTGAGAGTGATGTTTTGGAAAGACACATGCATGCTTCTATTCTTTATATGCAACAAACTAGGTAATTTAATGCTATGAAGATTTACTTTGACCAAAATGTACAGATATTTATACGACGAGCTTTTTTATTAATTTATTTTTTATTGTCATCTTAGGCTATATATGGAGAGCATGCTAACATGATATTCATGTAGGATAAATGCCCTACAGTCCGTGATTGAGTGATTAATTGAGTGCTTTGAATTCGAACAAGGAAAAATGTGTCTCTAAAAATGAACATCAACATTTGACAGGCATTGTATGATGACAACATCTTTTTTCCCTAAACTTTTTAAACATTGAATGCATCTCACTCATCCTCTCGGCCCGCTGAGGTGTTTGATACCGCTTCACGTGTTGCTACCGAGACAAGCGCTCGTTTCATGTCGAGGCAATAAAGCATCAGACTGGAATTTGACTGGAGGGATGATAATGGAGAAGACGATGGAGCAAGACGCGAGGAGGAGAGGTGGTATGGGTTCCTGAAAGTTGAAGTAATGTAAACATTAGAGAGAACAAGGTGCAGGAATAGAACAGGGTCAGATGAAGTCAGCAGCTCTATTCAGAGTCCAGCGGGGGGGAGAGAGTGCGAGAGAGAGAGAGTGCGAGAGAGAGAGAGTGCGAGAGAGTGCGAGAGAGAGAGAGAGAGAGAGAGAGAGAGAGAGAGAGAGAGAGAGAGAGAGAGAGAGAGAGAGAGAGAGAAGGGTAGCAGGCGAGCGTTCTGGTTGGCTGCATCGGTCTGCTGGTTTGGGCCAAGCTAAACAAGCTCCCCGTCAATTACCAGAGACATGGGTTTCCTGTGACACTCCTCCTCTCCTCCTCTTTCTCCTTCCTGACTGCCTCTGCCGAACTCTACCGAAGCGAGAAAAGCCAATCACATTAACCCTTCCCTCATCCCTCCATCCGTCCAGTCCTCCCACGTCCCACTCCTTTCTCCTTCGGCCGAGGAGGGTCACTGTTCTGCCACATCTTCCGTCATCCCTCCTTCTCATCCTGTTTTCTCCTCTAGGTCTTCAACCCTGGTCCTCAGGACCCACCGTTTTGCAGGTTGTAGATGTTTCCCCGCTCCAACACACCTGGTTCAAATGAAGGGTCGTTGGCAGGCTTATCATTTCATTCGAATCAGGTGTGCTGGAGCGGGGAAACTTCTAGAGACCTACAGAACAGTGGTTCCCTAGGACCAGGGTTGGGAACCACTGTTCTAGAGGGAACGTGCTGGTATTCCTCTATTCAACTCCCTGTTTACCTCCATTCCTCGCGCCTCTCGATCTTTTGTTGTCGTTTTAGGACTCGGGGGCTGGAAGGTTCAGTGGACGTGTGTCAATAGAGCTAAGTGGCCTCCTCTCCTTGACTCTTCTAGCTAATCCACCGAAGGTTTGGTTTTCTAATCCCACCCACCACTCCTGGCCGCGCCGCGGACAAGCCTGCTTGGAATCCTGTCAGCATTCCCAGGTATTTATCCCCGAGGAATTCCATTGAAGGGAACTTCAGCGAGGAGAAAGAGGCTTCACGCTCACCTGGGATGACCTCGCCGCGGAGGATTACGCCAGAGGTCGAAGGTCACGCGCTGGCCGGGCGGAAAGGTGACGCGTGTTCTGGACCCGCAACTTTGATACGGAGGACTATGGGCTAAGCCATCTCTCCCTCTCTTGCGCACAAAAGCGTGCACATTCCATCCGTCAACTGAAATGTACTTGCTCACACACACACGTGCAATTTTCTAAAAGAAGCCTGTCTGACTCCATCTACCCGGGTAGGTAATCCCTCCGCATTGGTGTCGTATGAGTGCGTCTTTCGAAAATAACCCTCTCCTCATGTTTGTGGTAATGCAGCGAGCATGACCGTAATTACCTTTCATTAACTTAATCCCATTCACAAGAGCAACCGCTACAACAAACACACACAGAAACACACACACACACACACAGTACACAGACACTGTCTCTGTGTCTCTCTGGGGGGCTCAGAAGCACTTTCAGGTGCTGTCTATTCCAAGCTACTGGCAAAATGTGTGCGTGTCATGCTCTATATCAATAGATGCATACGTGTGTGTGTATGTGTGACATACAGTGCTTATTCCATTCCCCCCTCCTGAGGAGACAGGAGAGTCATTTGGTGTGAAACTGGGTTAATGGAGCGAGCTCTAAATAGAAACAGTCTGAGTGATAATGACACACTGTCTTTGATCATATCACCCCACACACACACACAACTAACCCTGCCATACACACACACACACACACAACTAACCCTGCCATACACACACACACACACACACACACAACTAACCCTGCCATACACACACACACACACAACTATCCCTGCCATACACACACAACTATCCCTGCCATACACACACACAACCACCCAACATCCCACAAACACCACACACACATGCATAACTACCAAACCCCCCCGCCGCCACAGACACACTTTTACACACAACTACCCCTTCACCCACACACACACCCCCACACACACAGCCCCCCACACACACACCCCCCCACACACACACACACACACCCCCACACACACACACCCCCACACACACACCCCCCCCCCCCCCACACACACACACACACACACACACACACACTACTACCCAACCTCCCACACACCAGCATACAACTCCACTCCCCCGCCCGTTGTCCCCTGGGTCTCCATGCAGGCAGGGTTCTGCCGGTGTGTCAGAGGGCTCTCTCAACACGCCTGTTTATTTGACATTTAGAATCACTACCAGGACATCTCACCCTCCCCTGCCCTCCCCTCCCCCCCCCCACACACACACACACTCTCTCTAACACACACGCCCGTCTCACACGGCCCCTCAGTGGAGCCCCAGAGCCCCTCTGACACAGTCGGCCATATATAAACCCTGCAGGTTCTCTTTCGTAGGTGTGGATCCCTGATAGTAATCCACTGGGACGGAGGGTCGACCACCTCCAAGGTCATCAGAAGGTCAATGTATGGGGACCCTGTCTCTGTCCCTGTCCCTCTCTCTCACACACACACTTTACACACACCCAGCGGTGAGGCTGTCAGGGAATGTTGAGTGGCACCTGTGAGTGAGTGTGTGTGAGTGTGTGTGTGTGTGTGTTCTACAGGGAGGTGGACCACTTAGGGGTTTTAGAGTAGCCCAGGGAGCTGCACTGTGTTTGCTCTGCTGAGGGGGGGGGGGGTGAGCATGCAGGAGACAGATGTGGAGACAGGTCAACGTGTTTGTTAGTCTGTGTGTGTGTGTGTGTGTGCATGCGTCTTATCACTAGGGGCTGACAGCCCTGTGTGAGTACCTGTGTTTGGGTGTCCTTTTCTTGACCATTTTCGGAGAGGGGGAATTCGTGTGCGTCCAAATGACGTGCAATACAGTAGGAGTGTGCGTCGCTGTGAGCGTTTGTGTCTGGGTGTGTCTGTGCGAATGTGCGCTTTTGCTTTTTGCTCATGTGTGTTCATGGGCGAAGCGTGTGCGCGAGCACCCGTGTGTGGCTGCGTGCGTCCGTGTGCGCGTCCGTGGAGTCACAGTGTGTTTGTGTGTATCTGCGTGCGTGCGTGCTCGCGTGGGTGAGTGTGCGTGTGTTTGTGCGTGTGCTCGTTTCTGGATGCGTCTGAGTGTGTGTGTGTGTGAGTGTGTGTGTGTGAGTGTGTGTACCAGCTGGGGCGTGTCGTGCAGCAGGGGCAGCAGCGTGGCCTCCAGGATGCTGCTCTGCTCGGGGCCCAGGCCCTGCCACAGGGTCACCAGCAGGATCAGCAGGTGGCTGGCGCTCCGCAGGCGCGAGAAGGCCCGCTCCAGGAGCGCCCTGTTGTCCTCCGCCGCGTCCGCCAGGGCGATCACCTGGGGGGGGGGGGGGGTTATAGTTAATGCATGTTTGGGTAACTCTGATGCTGTGAGTACTGTGAACGATAGCGAAAGGGTGAGAAGTGGGCCTGAGGAGAGAGACGAGGGAGAAACTCAGAGAAAAGGGAGAGAGAGAGACCAGACGAGAACTCTCCAAACGCAGAGGACATCCTGTCGGAGGAGGGAGGTGAGTGGGGGGGCTGAACCATTAGGTGTGGTCTGAGAGCTGAACCTGAGCAGGGGAGGGAGGGGTGTCAATCCCTCCACTCTGGGCTGGAACCACATGAAGGAGTGGTGACGGAGAGAGATGGATGGGAAGAGAGAGAGAGAGAGAGAGAGAGAGAGAGAGAGAGAGAGAGAGAGGAGCACAATGACCTAGGCTATTTGACAATAGGTTTTACCAATGAAAATGTCCCACTTTTCACAGTGAACAGAAACACCAATATAGATCTATAGTACATTTGGCTTGAGTGAGGCCTGAGGAACTGTTATACTAGATTTATGCGCACAAACGTACGTACACACACACACACACACACACAGGTAAAACCCCAGGCACTCTAACCCAAACACAGAATCTCTCCTTACCCACAAACCCCAGAGAGTACCTCACTTCACTCCACCCCCCCCCCCTCCACGCCATCTCCCTTGGCAACCGTGTCACTCAGCCCGACGTTAAACAAACGCTGAGAACGCCCCCCCCCCCCTCTCCCGAGCAAAAGGCACTTTCAAAGGGGGAATTTGGTGGTAAAGATTGGTGTGTATTGATAAAAAGGGCCGCCCTGCCAAGCTAAATGGAGGTCCTAGTCAAGGGCCTTATTGTGCGGGGCCCAACGTAGCGCTGATTGATGCCAGCTGAGGGGAACACAAAGGCACATTTAGCCCCCCGAAAATCTACACACACACGCAACATCCAGAACACACAATCCCTCACACACACGCCGCCACACATTCACATGGGCAGGGTTCCACTGGGGATGATACGGGGGGAGGGGGGGGCGGGGGGGGTGACACCTGGGGTGACACCTGGGGGGACCCCTGTGTGGAGGTGCCTGGCCTCGCTGTGACCTCTGCCAGCAGAGAGCAGGGTTAGCGTGTAGCCCAGTGCGTCGGGAGCTACGTACGAACCTTCCCACACACCTTCTCTCTACTGCTCTCTAGTACCGTGTGTGTGACTGTGTGTGTGCGACTGTGTGTGTGTGTGTGTGTAACATATCCATGGAGGAGCAGAGATGACACGCTTAGGCGTCCTTTTCCAACCTGCTGCCACGCCAACACTCCCCCCCATCAGGCCCGTGAAGGGGCGTCTAGCATCCCCCCCCCCACCCCCTCGGGGGGTTGAGGACGACTGCCATTCCACCCCGGCTAAAAATACTGAACACCTCAGTCTGCTAGCATGACCCAGACCAAACACTGCTGTTACCAGACTGGCCCAGGAAACTGGGTATTCCTGGAGTCCCAAAAACCACAGACAGAGAGGCAGAAATACAGAAAGACACACACACACACACACTACAGTGTGCAGGAAAACACACCAGTGAGCTAGAACGTGCACACACACAGACATAAACAGGTCTTGGTATACACCAGTGTCATGTTAGCCTCTACAGGCTGCGAGATGGATCACGAAGGGTTGTAGTAGGTTCGAGTTGAACCTTGAAAAACAGTGTTTTACCAAAGAGTTGATGGGGGGGTCATGTTGAAACCTCCACTCCACATAATACTCATTTGGTTAGAGAAGGAAGGAATCTGGGAAAATACATGTTTTCCAAGAGAGTGAAAGATCGGCCGGAACATTTTTGATTTGTATGTACTTTGTGACCGCAGTGTGACAAGAAAGAAGTGCACGTGTCTGTCTGCCTGTGTGTGTGTGTCTTTGTGTGTATGTGCATTCGTACGTGTGTGTGTGTGTGCACGTCTCTGTGTGGGTGTGTGCGTGCGCTCATGCTCAGTTTAGCCGGTAGATTAGACACTTCCTGCTCAGTTGGCCACAGCAAGTAGCATGGACACACTCCAAGCCACTTACACACCACCCATATGTGTGTGTTTCATAACACACACACACACACAAGGCAGTGCGCCATCTCTTTGGATGGAAAATGACAGTGGTGTGTTTGGCAGAGCGACGTGGCAGAACTCCTCCCGCTCGCTCAGGGGGTCCGGAGAGACGAGGCAGAGGAGACACCGATAGGCCCAACAGGAGACACAGAAAAGAGGGATCGCGATAGAAAAGGAACGAGAGAAATGGTGTGTGTGTGTGTGTGTCTGCGCGGGGGGGGGGGGGGGGCGGTTAAGGTTAAGGGGGGCCATGAAGAGAGGGAGCGAGAGAGAGGAGTGATGGAAAGAGGGAGTTGAAAGGGAGGGGGTTCAAACAGGAAGTTCACAGAAAAGTCAGGTTGTCGACATAGAGCCATGTTGTTCACCCTGTCCAAGTAGACCTCCATTAGTAGATTAATAGTCTTTTAAAGGTCACTGTGTGTGTGTGTGTGTGTGTGTGTGTGTATCCACGTGCGTTTCTTTTCAGCTCTATTAATAAATGAGTAGTAGTTTCAAATGCTGTGTGTGTTGTGGATGAGAGTAATCATTCATCAGTATGTACAGTAGTAACAGTCTCACTCTTTCCAAGTTATCATTAAAAAGCCAATTAAACACAAGTTTTAACCATGGCCAGAATCTCAGGGCCCATTTCCTTCAATATATCTACCCAGCGTGCTGTGTAAGGTTAGCTGAAAACCATTTATATATAAAAAAAAGGGAAAAAAAGAACTACAAAACAGTACAAACTAGCTGAAAGGACATGCTGTGTTTCATGTTTGTTTGATCCACCTGTAAGACAAGGTTTAGGAGGCTCAAGTACTCTCTCCCTCCCTCCCTCACACACACACCAACACAAACACGGTATGCTTTGCCCCAGAGTGGAGCGCGACTTAGCTTGATTAGCATCTGGCTAGCCGATGGACGGACTGATGGACAGTAACCGCTTTTGTCTGCCGTCTCGGTAGCGGAACAGCTAAGTGAGATAACACTGTCTTCACTGGTCTGATAAGAACAAAAGAGAGGGAAAATGAGGGAGATAGATAGCGAGAGAGACAGAGAGAGAGAAAGAGAGAGAGAGAGAGAGAAAGAGAGAGAGAGGGAAGGAGATAGAGGGAGAAAGGGTGAGAGGTAGATAGAAAGGAAGACAGTAGAAAGGAGACAGTGAGAGAAAAAGAGAGAAATAGAGAGAGAGAGAGATAGAGACAGAGACAGAGAGAAAGAGAGACAGAGAGAGAGAGAGAGAGAGAGACAGAGACAGAGAGAGAGAGAAAGAGAGACAGAGAGAGAGAGAGAGAGAGAGAGAGAGAGAGAGAGAGAGAGAGAGAGAGAGAGAGAGAGAGAGAGAGAGAGAGAGAGAGAGAGAGAGAGAGAGAGAGAGAGAGAGAGAGAGAGAGAGAGAGAGAGAGAGAGAGGGAGAGTCAGGCATTGTTTACAGAAGGCCCGGCGGGGTCTTCAGAAAGACAAAAAGAGAAGAGTAAAAGGATAGTATCTGGCCTCACCCACACAGGGAGGGGGATGGGGGGGGGGCAACCTGAGATGGGTTATCAGCTCTGGTGAAAGGCTCCAAACCGCACAGCCAAGATAAAGCTACCCTCCTCCTCTCTCCTGCCCTCCGCCTCCGCTCTGCTTCCACAGCCGGTCGCCCATCTCCACGTCTGTCTGTGCACTCCCTCTCTCCCTCCCTCCATCCTCATCCCCCAAACACACTCTGGGGGGGGGGGGGGGGGGGGGGGGGGGAAACGTCTGTTAAGGAAAACAATAGTCCTCACATCATTTGAGTAGCTTGAGTCTAAAGCTTGAAAGCTCGGTCCATGAGCATTATATAACAACGTATGGTTTTACATCAATCTAAATCGCACTCGACAGTATAGGAGGTCTGGTTTCGGCCTTTGCGCATATCTGGTTTCTGCTGTCCGACTTTTTCTTGGATCGATATGAAGGGATCTGCATCGCGCCACTCTTTTAACACCTCATCACTTTCAGGCCCGGAGGATTCATGATGTCATCAAAGAGGGACTACATGGGACGTACGGCTACCATGGTGTTATGCAGCATCTTGAACTGCAATTGATTGTATTTTTTTGTACTTTGAGCAGCTGCACTTGCACACTATGTACTATTGCAGGAAGTACGCACAAAATGGAGCCTATTTGGGCCATCCTACTAGCTGTGAGGTTGAGTATCGGAGCTCAGATCTCAGGTCAGATGGGTGTTCCTCTGTACTGGTACAGGAGACATGAAGAGAGGGTGAGGCTGGTCTGAGACCAGCACGGTTGACCCGTCTGCTGCCTGGCAGGGTTTTATGGATGATCGCTGTGTTCTCTGGACAGGCAGTAAAACATCTCAGGGTGATTTATGAGCCGCCGCTCCGTCAAAGACCATGACTTCACTTTTGTTTTCACTTGGATGGAGCATGGAGAGGTGTGTGTGTGTGGGATCGGTTGGTTTGTGTTTTTTCAACACTCGTGTGTGTGTGTGTGCGTGTGTTTGGAATGTGCAGAAATGCTCAGATGCATGGGGGGTACCCGCACACACACACAGCCCCTCTCTCTAAGAAACCGAGTTCAGTGGTTACTCCCCCTCCTGACTTTAGGGTGGTCCAGACCCAAACAGGGCGACTAAATGAGAGACCCCTGCCTGCCTAAGTGACACCCAACCTGGGATTAACACTCAGGCGAGGTACAGGCTGCAATTGCCCCAGGCCCACTCCAAAATGTATTTTTAAGTTTACACAATGAAATCAAATTTAACAATCATATCTTGGGATTTAGATTCAAGTATTTCATTTATTTAACTCTCAACTTTGCCTAACCCTAATCAGTAATTCAACATGATCATGGTCATTGCAATATAATTGACAATTCTTTGCCCAAACATTCTTGGTCTTCCTGAAGTGTATTTGCTGTGATGGTGACGATGACGGGCCCGGGGTAGATAGAGGAGCGGAGCAGCCATGCTTGCAGGCCTCAAGGCAGGATCAATCCCAAACATATGGGATACTATGCATATATTGACTTGGCTTCACATGAGATTAAAACGGTCTAGTATGGTATAAATGGAGAGCACTTTCAGTTTGAACAAGGGCCGCACACATTCTGCATGTGTGTGTGTGTGTACAAGTAGGTCGGTGTGTGTGTGTGGTGTGCTTCAGGTCAGACCGGGTGATGGAACACAGGGCTATCCTCCCCTGGAGGGGACGAGGCTGGGGCAGATGGAGGCTGGGGCGGATGGAGGCTGGGGGGGATGGAGGCTGGGGGGGATGGAGGCTGAGGGCGGATGGAGGCTGGGGGCGGATGGAGGCTGGGGGGGGTTAAGGCTGGGGGGGTGAAGGCTGGGGGGTATGGGGGCTGGGGGCGGATGGAGGCTGGGGGGGATGGAGGCTGGGGGGGATGGAGGCTGGGGGGGATGGAGGCTGGGGGGGTGGAGGCTGGGGGCAGATGGAGGCTGGGGGCGGATGGAGGCTGGGGGCGGATGGAGGCTGGGGGGGTGAAGGCTGGGGGGGTGAAGGCTGGGGGGGTGAAGGCTGGGGGGGATGGGGGCTGGGGGGGTGAAGGCTGGGGGGGATGGGGGCTGGGGGCGGATGGAGGCTGGGGGGGATGGAGGCTGGGGGGATGGAGGCTGGGGGGGATGGAGGCTGGGGGGATGGAGGCTGGGGGGGATGGAGGCTGGGGGGGATGAAGGCTGGGGGGGATGGAGGCTGGGGGGGATGGGGGCTGGGGGGGTGGAGGCTGGGGGGGGATCTTTCTATAGCACACACTCTCCCGGGCAACTGACAACACGTCCGCCCTTCATCAAGTACTCTTAAACAGCTGTGCAGTGTGCTGTTGAGGGTCAAAGATCAAACCGACACGCCGACAAACGCGCGCGCTTCCTCCCCAGTGCACAACACACGCCCTGCTTGAGACACACACTTTAAACCAAAACACACTGATCTGTCCTGACACATCCAGTCACACACACACACACACACACACACACACACGGCAGAGAATTCTCCCTACGTTCCAGTGTTCTTGGCTTTGCAGAAGAGGAGAAGTTCATCGTTTGTGGCAGAAGTTCACCTGAAGGGTTCATTTTGATAACATCTGTGATTAGAGTGAACAACACTGGTTGAGACACGTGTGTGGGTGTGCATATGTGTGAATGACATATACATGTATACAGTATATGCATACGTATGTATATATTTCACTGACGCTGGAACATTCTGACTGTCATTAAGTACACTGGTGCAAAAGAAATACTGAAAAACACCATTCCTGTTTTTCAAAACTGACATTCGACCTTTTAGCAAGTAGCTGTGCATTTTTGTGTGCGTGTATGCGCGCACGTGCGTTAGTGCGCGCGCGCGCGCGTGTGTGTAGGAGAGCGTCTCTGTCCGTCCAAGGCTTCCATATTTAGTCTCTCCCAGTCTAACTGTGGGCCTCTAATCACACAGAGGCCTTCCTTTCTACTCATTTCAGTCCACACACACTCCTCTGGTCTGTCATTAACAGCTCAAACTCACCTCCCAGGCAGCACACACACAAACGCACACACACACACACACACACATAATCATACACATAGTAACCACGCACCAAGGCCTACGCAACACAACGCGACCTAACACACAACCCCACAAAAACGATAGGGTGCACCTCCTAGTAGAGACAGTAGGGTAGGGGTGGCAGCTTTGACTGGGATGTGTGTCCTTCTGAAAGATCCCCTGGCTGGAGGAGCAGGTCACGCAGCAGAGAGGCGACGCAGGCAGAGGACCAGCACAGTGGCTCCCTGGGAGGAGTTTCTCCTCTTAGAGAACTCTCACTCAGAGAGAGCTGTGGGGGCTTGGTGCTGCGTGTGTGTGTGTGTGGTTCCTCAGGTTAATACTCAGGAAAACAGCGAGGGAAAAAGAGAAACAAATGTGTGCGTGTGTGTGTGTGTGTCTGTGTGTGTGTACAGTATAGAGCATTGCAGATCTGTTTGTGCAAGAGACAAAAACAAAGACATCCAATCTCTTGCAGACACAACACTGCTGATCCTGGCTACAAATTAGCATCAAACAAAGACAGAGAGTGAACCCAAACACACACACAGAGAAGACAGTAACACACACACAAGACCACAACACACACACACACAGAAAGAAGATCAGAACACAAACACAGAGTGACGACCGTAACACACACACACAAGACCATTACGCACACAATCACACACAGAGAAAATACTGTGACACAGTAGAGGTGTTCAGTGCAGCTTAGTCAACCTTTCAAATGTTAAATTGTTCTGTACATCATAGGAATGTGTGTGTGTGTGTGTCAGTGTGGACCAGAGGCCAGCTAACGTGCCCCAGCAGAGACCAACTGTCCCAGAACCATTTCAGGGGTCACAAGCATGTCAACAGAGTCCACTTTCAGGAAACGTGATCGCGAGCCTAAGTGCAGTGAATAAGTCATAGCCTCCTATGTAAACCAAGGTATTACTTTGTAGAGAGAGGGAGGGAGAGACTGACTGAAATTGAAGTAAGAGAGCCTGGTGGAAATGGACATGATGATAGAAGATAGAATGATAGAAGGAGAGAGAGACAGAGAGACAGAGAGACAGAGAGAGAGAGAGAGAGAGAGAGAGAGAGAGAGAGAGAGCGAGAGAGAGCGAGAGAGAGCGAGAGAGAGCGAGAGAGAGCGAGAGAGAGCGAGAGAGAGCGAGAGAGAGAGAGAGAGAGAGAGAGAGACTGAAAAGAGGGGACTCGAGGGGGAGAGGGAATCAGAGAAAAAATCTAACTCCCTTGAAGCAGTCCAGACTTAACAGCCCAAGTGTACCTTTGGCAGGTAGACATACACACACGCACGCACGCACACACGCACGCACGCACACTAACACGTACACACACACGCACCATTAGACTGAAGTTAGAGGTTTGGTCTGGGTCCCAGTGAAAATGACACTAATTTGAAGCTAAGGACATTTGGCAAAGACGACTCCTGCTGCAGCCCACGAGCCACAAGCTAATGCTAACTGTAGCCTGTAGTTCCCATTCAGATACAAACTGCTTATGAGAAAACCAATGTCATAAATGCAAATGCTACTACCGCTAAAGCATGCTAATCTGATGATTGCATAGTTGCAGAGCATGATAAATCCTGACGACACAAGCTTTAATGATCCTGAGGAACGCCACAATAGGGGCATTGTCTCCTCGCTCATCTTAACACACATGCCATAAACACAGACAAACACACAGCATATGCAGATTAAGTCTCAACCCCTAAACCCAAACTCTAACCCAAATTCTAACACACACACACACACACACACACACACACCCTTGCTTGCTATGTCCCTGCGACGCAGGGCTCTGTTTGCCCATGCCATGCCTGTTTGCTTTTCTCTCAATGGTCTCCTTTGAACGCCCCACGGCGGAGGAGAGGGGGAGAAAAAAATGAGGAGAACTCTGGGAATTTTACGGCAGCAAGATAAATATCCGCGCCGTGGCGTCGCAGGTAGAGACACATGCCGACATACACACACACATGCGAGCGCGCGCGCACGCCTTAGTGGGCGAGCCTTCTGATTACAGAGTGAGTATGTGTAATCACATAAAACGGGTATTGTCTGCAGGCGGAAGCGACACATACATGGCAAAGAAAGCAGAGAGGGGAGGACATGTTGACTCTGGAGAGAGCGCAACGGGAGAGGTGATCAGTCATAGGGCTGGCCAGTCTTCCACACACACACACACACACAAACACACACACGCGCGAGCAGGTTACCACAAATACATACAAACACCAATGTGCATTCCATACAAGCATGCACAAGTCGCGCACACACACACTTAAGAATGAGTTATTCAAAAACATTGCACCAGTGGACCTATGTCCATCAGGTATAGGGAATAAATATTCACAACCGTAATCATTTTTGCATATGCTCGACAAAACACAAACACACACATAAACACAAACACACACACACAGGCACACGTTCTGTTGGCCGTTACTTGCTTGCAGTTTGGCCAAATCTTTAACAAACAGGATTCAGATCATCACTCATAAATTAGTAGCATGAAATAAATGTCCTCCTGGATGTGAGCCTGTTTGTCTGTGTGTGTGTGTGTGTGTGTGTGTGTGTGTGTGTGTGTGTGTGTGGAACAGACAACTATTCATACGCCGAGGCCATAGAAGGTAAATCAGT
This sequence comes from Hypomesus nipponensis, assembly GCF_054491055.1. Taxonomy (NCBI): domain Eukaryota; kingdom Metazoa; phylum Chordata; class Actinopteri; order Osmeriformes; family Osmeridae; genus Hypomesus; species Hypomesus nipponensis. The sequence goes on from NC_140362.1 coordinate 12,370,506, forward strand.
CGATTTATCAAAAAGCGGGGAAATGTCGCGTGAACTTGGCCAACACAGCCAACATATGCAGCACTAATTCATCCCAGAGACAGGGGTTACACACACAGCCAAACACACACAGAGAGACAGACACAGCAAAACACACACACACACTGCTAAACACACACACACAGACAGAGACAGACAGACAGACATTGAGAGAGTGTGTATGTGTGTCTATAGACAGTGGCGGGGTAGTTGTGTGTTGTCTGTGGTTAAAGGTCCTGGCTAGGGTGTAGTGTTGTTGTTGTTCTGTAGTCCTGTCACCATCCATCAGTCTGCTGTCTCTAATGCCTTTCTCCTCCCTGCACACCAAGCTATACGCATAGATAGACTGTATGTGTGTGCGTGCGTTTGTGTGTGTGTGTGTGTTTGTCAGGAGAGTAAATCCACTGGTAAAGTGTATGTGAGGCCGAGGATGTGTAAAGAGTAACATACTCCGAAACGCTTACAGAAGACTAATAGCCATGCTAAAGTTTCTACATGACAAGAATATCTGATCTGATTTGACGATACATTTGGCACGGTGACATGAACGAGGCCAGGATCGAGCTCATTCATCTGATGACCCGCAAACGGAGGGAACGTTGTTTGACGGCGATTTCAGGTTTAGTCCTGCTGAGGTTTGCATCTTGAGGTGTTTCAACAGTAGCATCGAGCTACAGGGGGGGCAGGCAAGTCCCCAGGAAACACTGCAGGGCGCGGCGTCCTCAGAAGACCCCTCTGTGGAACTGGAGCTAATGAGCATCAGGGGAAAGGATGGTGTGCGTGTGTGTGTGTGTGTGTGTGTATTTTCACAGCCTCCTTCGTGTGTGTGTGTCTGGGTATGAGGGACTGTGTGTGTGTGTGTGTACCTGTGACCGGTTTTGACTCGCATGCCTGATCTGAGTGAGTAAGCTTGCGTGTGTACCACTTTAATTACGCCGCGCGCATAATCCCGTTAGCCGCTGGCTAACCTGGGATTACGCGCGACAAAAGGCCAGCGGGAGTGGGCATGCTCCATAGTCAGGGTGGAATCCAGTCCCCATTCAGCTGGTTAAGAGCCACTCAACGGACAGAAGGAGATTAGGGCCCTAACCCGCCATAGCAGCAGGGGCCCCCTGTGGCAGTCCCTAAGGCCCCTCTATCCCCCCTCCCTCCCTCACTCCGTCCCTGTCGCCCCCCCGTAGCTGGGAGATGAAATGACATTCTTCAGGGCCCTAATACCAAAGGATTGGACTGGAGGAGGCAGCAGGGTGGTGGTGGCGGTGGGGGGCATACCTGGTAAGATTCTTTGTGGTTAGAACTGTAGATGTACAACGCACAGGAGAGAAAGCTATTAAGAGGGGGTGGGGGAGGGTCCAAAGACAGACTAGACTGACAGACCCCGGAGGTTGCTACGCTATGTCTGAGTGGTCACCGAGGAAGAAGATGAGAGGAGGAAGCAGTAAAAAAAGACAAAAAAAGAGGGGGGAAAAAGCGTTCCTTTCTTCCATCTTCCTCTCTCTTCTCCTCTTCTCATTGGCAGATGTACAGACAGACATACTGTTTGTTGGTAATAAAGGGCCACCAGAATCTGAGTCCCACAGACCCGCCCCCGGACAGTAAGAACAGTACAGCAGATAGGGTGCTGTACCCCCCAAACATCCAGACTTCCAGCAGCCAACCGCCTGCCGTCTGCCCTGCCTTTGGGCAAACACCTGGGAGTGTGCGTGTGTGTGTGCGTGTGTGTGCGTGTGTGCGCAGACTGGCAGAGATAGTCTTTGCTGTGGCTCAGGGATTTCACATTTCACTTTGATAAACCCCCAAACACCCCGCCCTCTTCTCTCTCTGTCACTCCCCTGCTGTGCATGGCCCGAGGGCCCATGATACAGCAGCCCAGACACACAAGCCAGCACGTACACGCACACACACATACAGACACACACACATACACACACACCAACACATCCCCGCACAGTCACTGACTCAAAGTAATGACCAATCTCCTGACCCAAGACACAATTTGAAATTGCCCGGCTATTTTCATTATTGTATCCATGAAGTGTCATCTCATTGACCAATTCTGCCTTGGAACCGTGTCTACCAACAAGGGTTCTCACACTACTAATCTGCTGACTAGCTTGACTGTGCCACACACACACGTTACACACTCAGTTGTATCACAGTCCCCACACACACACTTGCCCAAGTCAGTCACCTGAATGAAAGCCACATTGATAAGACAGACATTTACATAAACAAACTTGTCTAAGTAAAAACATACCAGGCCGCAGTGACCTCTCCATGTGTCATTCATTTAGTGTGTGTGAGAGAGAGAGAGAGAGAGAGAGAGAGAGAGAGAGAGAGAGAGAGAGAGAGAGAGAGAGTGAGCAAGCGAGAGTGAAAGATAGTAAGAGAGAGAGACGGAGAGAGTGAAAGACAGTGAGACAGAGAGAGAGAGAGCGAGACAGCTGATATGTGTAAATGTGCGTTTCCTCTGTTAAATACCCTGGGGTCAAAGCAAGAGGAAAAACAGAGGAACTCCCTCAGGTCCTTCTGGCCTTTGATCTGCTACCTAAACACCCCATCGCACCTGAGAGACTGCCTTTCAAACACACACACACAACTCGGCTTATCGAAAAAACACACACACGCAAAGCCTAAATCACAGAACGATGGCACAGTCCACCCACAAACACATCTTGAAGAGAGCCCTGACCATTAATCGCAAGGGGGCCTCAGGTACACAGTGGGATCTGTGTTTAGCCATGTTTAGCTGTGTTTAGTGCTCCATTTGGGGCTAAATAAATCAAGACGCTGTCTGTGAGAAGCCTCCATTACGGGGCCGAGAGGCCCATCAGGAGCCTGTCAGTCAGGACCGCTAGCAGCCCACCTCCTGCGTTTGAACTGCTAATTACAGGGAGCCTCCGTTCAGCTCCCAGACAGAGACGCTCACTAGGTTATCCTAGCGCGCTAACGCTAACACTAACAAACGGAGGCCATTTTACCTCTGAGGAAAATCGTTGGGAAAATATTTATGGGAACAGACTACCCTGCTTACCCCCCTCCATCCTACCCTCACTCTTTCTCGGCCTCCCCATTCCACTTCCAGAAATGTCTATCCAATCTTGATTGACAAGAGTACTTTCATGAGAGGTCACTGGCAGCGAAAAAAGAAAGAAAAAAAGCATGAATGCTAACGCTAGGCTAAGCTAGCCCTCTGGCTCACCTCTCCATAGCTGCCAGATTAATCAAAGCAGAGTTGAAGGGAGAGCCGGGCCGGACCGTAAACCACAGGGCCAAGATGAGTAATGTCTTTTTAAGTAGTGAGAAGGAGAAGTGGGGGAAACAGACACCTCTGGCCAGCTCAGATAGACATTATGAGCCACGGGCGGCTGCATCTGGGCTTCATGAATAAAATATAGGAGGAAGATATGAGGGAAGAAAGAACAATGGGAATATTATCCTGGTATATGAACGTACACCGGACCAAACACATTCTCACAGGGCTCTTTCTGTTATCTCTCAGCTCATTCTGGAAAAAAGGCAGACTCATGTAAACACACAGACACACTAACGAGGGGAAATCCCCAAATCCACAGATACACAAAGAAAATGTACCCGTCTGGCATTCCTCTGAGACCAAATTAAAGGGGTTGTTCAAACAAATTCCAAATTCACCACAGACTGTTCCATTTCCATTGTTTTTTTTGTTGTTGTTTTCTTATTTATGAGTATGCTTGCTTTCGCACTGACAAATTCAACCAACTAGTAATTCATTTCATTCACCATTATATAATGTAGCAATGATGTAGGCTAATGATTTCCAGAATGTATGTCCAGAATGTAATAATGCCATAAAACGTAATTCAATTCAAAAGAGTTTTAAACCTCAATAATGTACGCAATTATCTTGACCAATATTGTAATAAAATGTATCGGATAATATAATACTATTATTGGGAATGTATTCAATTTTCAGGTAAGTCTTAAAAATATTTTTCTCAAAACTTTTTGACAGATACTGTAGCCTTGTAGGCCTAGCCTCCTCTGTTCATCTTCAGTCAAGAGGTCTACATTTTGTGTTTTAAGAATTTAGGAATGTTATATCTGGATTTGAAATGAAAGAATGACTCTTGGGTTAAAATTCAGACGTTGAATTCCTTCAGGACATGATTAATGTCTCAACAGACATTGAATTCACAAAACAAGCCAATGTGTTCTACCAGAGATGAAATACTGGCCAACGCAAACTCTTCATGCAAGGACGAGCTGAGCAAGCAACTTCTGAAGCATAGATCAGTCCTTAGAAAGCTGCATAACTCATACCCAGATATATACATGAATTATTAATTTGATGCGTACATCACTCTTCCGAGTAGCCGTCGATAGTGTCCATTAAGGTGCAAGTGTATACATTACAGCACGTATAGAGTGTCATAAACTTCCCGAATGCGTCGCGAGGGCAAGCGGGAAGCGGGAGCTGGGAGAGATAGCTTGATGGACGGAGTGACACTGGAGTGCATTAGTCATGGTTAGCCTAGCCATGCTAAGGGACGGACTCAGATGCCTCGTCAGCACTAGCTAACGGAAGACACCGATACATGAACGCTAGTAGTACCACCAGCGCGGGGCCGTCGACCAAAGAGAGACGCTGACTGGTACTTCTATTATCCATGATTAGCCTAGCGGGAGGATTAACACGTTGTTATCTGAAAACAGAACAGATTTCGGCTAGGATCAAATATGAGAAAGAAATCACTGAGAAAAAAACAAGGCATTGACAGAGGGGTCCAATTCAAAACGTCTTTTGGATGAGGCCCTGGTAAAAATGTTGTTCATTTTAGAGTGTGTGAAATGATATTAGGCAGACATCTGCTCTACTCTTGAGGTCTGAGCCCAGCCAAGGTTTTACCTTGGGACACGTGTATGGTTCTTCTCAGAGGAGGAGAGGTGGTGAGGTACTGGCACAGTAAATATCTAATGAAGTCATGATGTCACACACTCAGTGCCGTAATGGGAGCACAGCTAATGAATGGCATAAAGGGCGCCCCACCAAACTATCCCCTACTGTAAACAGCGACGGCAAGGGACCATCACTTTTCAACGTCGCACAGCCTGTGCCTCTTTGACGGACGCGCACGCACACAAACACACACACACACACACACCAAACTAATTCAACAGCGAGCACACACAATGAGAACCCATCAGGCAAGTGACCACAAACTCACAATAGTAGAACTGAACTAAACACACGAGGGCAGACAAGAAAACGTTTGGAAAACCTTCCGACATCACAGAGTAACACACTTCCATCAAACACACAGAGAGAGAGAGAGAGACCTAAACAGAGATTTCTAATGAGGTTGCTGTGTTTATTCCTCATTTACAAAGGAAGGCTCCAGCGCCAATTACCCGGGCCTCAAACTGAGACAAACACAGAGACACAATGTAGCCCTGTGTACAAACAAACACCGTCTCAACATGTACGTGAATGTATGCAGAAAAGTGCATGTGATTCTCTGTGTGTGTGTGTTTGTGTGTGTGTATGTGTGGCTGCATGTTAGTCTGCCTGTAAGTACAGCCTCGGCCGTGGGTATGAAGTAACACCTAATCAGTAATAGCAGGAAGTACATAAATCAGCTGAGTAGGTCTATCAGTCTGTAAATCAACACTAGCACAATCATTACTGTGTGTGAGTGTGCGAGTGAGTGTGTGTGTGTAAATCACAATGGGGTGTGAGGTAAGCACCACTTGAGGCCTCTCCTAAAATCAACACTCCCATCCACGGAGGAAAGAAACAAGTAACAAACACGTGCTCTCTATGCCCTATGTCCCAGTCTTGTGTGTGTGTGTTTGAGTGTGTGTGTGTGTTCATGTTGAAGTCGTGTCAACTGTGTGTTGGGGTCAGACCTACAGTATTGTATACAGTATGTGACAGTGTGTATGTGTGCGCGTGTGTGAATGTGTGTGTGTGTGTGTGTGTGTGTGTATGTGTGTGTGTGTGTGTATGTATGTGACTTTGGTGTGCGTGACAGTGTGTGTGTATGCATGTGACTGTGTGTGTGTGTGACAGTGTGCGTGAGTATGTGTGTATGTGTGTGCGTGTGTATGCATGAATGTGACTTTGGTGTGTGTGTGACAGTGTGTGTGTGAGCATATGTATGTGTATGTGTGTGTGTGTGTGTATGTGTGTGTGTATGTATGTGACTTTGGTGTGTGTTGGGGTCTGACCTGGCGATAGGTGCCCTCCATGAGAGTGTCCAGGTTCTGGAGGGGGGCGGGGGTCTTGTCTTTGAAGCGTGTGAGGAGGCGACGCTGGATGGCCCGGAACTGGACGGCCCGCTCAGACAGCAGGTCCTGGTACTTCTCTGCACTGACGCGCAGCTGCTCCCGGCAGGACACGGAGACGGCGTCATGGCAACGGAAAGGGGACATAGATGCCATGTTACGGCGACATGAAGGTGACATGGTTCATACAAGGTCATGCAAAGTCTCAACGAGCCTTTGAGTGTTTCCGTAATCTGTCGTTTCAGCAAATGAAACATTGGATGTAAAGCAATGTGAATGCGAACGCGTGATAGAAACACCCAATGAGAAGAACACAAATGTAAATGAAAACCAATCAAAACCAAGAAAAGAGAGAAACTGAAATGTAACTAAAAACCACCCTTCCTAACGGAGGACATTCATTTGCGATTGTGACAAATACATCCCTAAAACATGTCAAAGTTAAGTCAAAACCCGCTTCTTTTTTTCCGCTTTGGTATCTGAAACCATTGGGCGCACCTCGAAGTGCTGGTCGACAGTCTCAAAGTACTCGCTGAGAGGGATGGGCCCTGAGAAGCTGTTCCTGAAGTCCTTGACGCCCAGCGCTTGGAAGTGGCTGTCGAACCGCTGCACCAGCTCCTTGGCCACCAACCAGATGTCCTCGAAACTGTCACTCTGGATGCGGTAGCGCTCTGTGGGAAAGAGAGAAAGAAAGAAAGAACGAGAGAAAGAGAGAGAGAGAGAGAAAGAAAGAGAGAGAAAGAAAGTGAGAGAGAAAGAAAGTGAGTGAGAATAGTCACTCTCGTCCAAAGCCATGCATGGGGGGGTTCGAACCTGGGATCTCTTGATATGCAGTCAAAATGCTTTAACCACTGAGCTACACCCATCCCATGCTGCATACTATATCAGTATACCCTCCGTGATGAATACATGCATTCATGAGTTTGTGTGCGCATGCACAGTCAATTCCTACAGAGTCAGAGCCCTGATGTCCGTGTTTGTGCGTGCGTGCGTGTCTCACGGGAAGTCTTGGAGGCCATCACAGTGACTCGAGCCCCGGAGATGAAGTGGAAGGCCATGGCATTGCCTTCTTTATCCTCTGACTTCTCAGCAAAGTCTAGAGAGATAGAGAGAGACAGACAAACAGTAAGAGAATGTACTCCGAGTAAGTCAGAATGTGTCGGTTGGAATCCGTATTTCATGTATTTCCGTATTTCGTGTCAAGCAGCTCTTTCACAAACACACCCAGCTCTTTTTCTTTTCAAGAATGATGGTTCACCCTCTCACACACACACAAAAGCCAAGAATGACAGTCCCACAGTATGTATAGCTGTCCCTTTTTTCAATCACACATAGACATGAATGCAGGCAACACACCAACACACACACACACACTCTCCGGTTCTCATGGGGCCAGTATGGTGTGGTCTCCCGGGATGTCAGACAGAGATAATGCAGCTTATCTCCCCTCAGGACGCCAGCCAAGGTGAACAGAGCACAATCACATTGTTCCTTATCTGACCACGAGTCGCCCTCTACACACACACACACACACACAAGCATACATGGTGGATATACAAATACACATGCAAATAAATATAACCTACTAATCTTTATCCTTACAAACTTTTTTTTTTTTACCGTCTCAGTCTCTCTCGCTCTACACACACACACACACAAACACACACTCTATCTTCATAGATCTTACCAGCTGCAGGGACATGTGTATGGGGACGCCATTCCCAGATCCTGATGACGACTGATAATGAGTGCTTCCCAGGTATCACACATACACACACACACACACACACACACACACACACACACACTCTCTCTCTCTTCCCCTGGTGTCTGTTACCTGGGAAAACCTTGTTGAGGTTGACAGGGGGCTTGTTGGTGTCCACAGTCACCTTGTACTTGGCGTTCTTGGAGGTGGACGTGGGGCAGCAGACCAGCCGGAGGGGCAGGAAGAACTTGGACTGGGCCACCCTGGGCACCCCTGAGGAGGAGAGGTGAAGGTGGAGGAGGATAGGGGGTAAAGGATGACAGGAGGGGAGGAGAGGGGACTGAGATCAACGACGGGCGTGCACAGTGTTTGATAAGAAACGGCACTTGACTTTGTGACTGGTGTCACCTGCGTGTGTTTGTCTGCTGTGTGTGTGTGTGTGTGTGTGTGTGTGTCAGGAAAAGAACCATAGTTCAGTTTAGCTTCACATTCTACAAGGGACTGTGTGTGTGTGTGGTCACTACAGGAAGCGGGGGAGAGGGAGTGAGAAATGTGATATTGTCAACACCAATTGTTTGCTTTTGATCCGGACCTGTGTCTGGATTACGTGCCGGGCAAGGTTTGCGCTATTCAATTAGAGGTTAGAAAGCTCAGTTTCCACAGGCTTAACCACAATATATCCCTACAAACAATCTCCCGAAGCTCCTCAAGGCAAATCTCCAATAGAAAAATAGCCTTTCAGCATTGTCCCTATTTCACAGTCACTTGGCCCCAATCAATCTTTGTCTACACTTGTCCGGTCTAAAGACCACGTGTGGCCAGACTCCACGCAGACATCTTGACTGACTGACTCTGCAGTGTTTTTGGAGGATTCCTCGCTCGATGGAAGTCCTAAAACAGCAACGGGCCGAATTAGGGGGCCGAGGCGGCCAACCATAACTCTCCCGGAGTTGGCTGATGCTGAGCTTGGCAAAACCGGTGCCGGAATAACAGGGGATGGAAGAGAGATGGAGAAGAGAGAGGGTGAGGGAGAAGGAGAGAATGAGGCGGGGGGAAGAGGGAAAAGAAGGGAGACAGAGTGCCCAGGGGTATTTCCCATTCACGTATTTCCTCTCTAGACGACTGGGAAGGAGGATGAAGAATGGAGGGGTGGAAGAGAAAGGGAGAAATATGGGGTGATTCCTCCAGCCTCATGTATATACCTCAGAAAGGTGCCAGGGCAAGTAAAATATGATTACGGAAAAGGAAAAAAGGGAGGAATACAGAGAAGGGAGGAGAGAGGGAGGGAGAGAGAGACCACCAGCTACAGTAGGACATAATACACAAACCCACCTAGACAGCCAAATCTACATGACCTAAAATGTTCAGCTGACTAGCCACTGAACCTAACCATGCAGTATGTTGGTAGTTTGTTGCACGTGTTGTAACATATCGCCCAAACACAAGAAGGCAACTAAACTGTCAACAGAGAGACACAGAGAGAGACAGAGACACAGAGAGAGACACAGAGACAGAGACACAGAGAGAGACACAGAGAGAGACAGAGACACAGAGAGAGACACAGAGAGAGACAGAGACACAGAGAGAGACACAGAGACAGAGGCACAGAGAGAGACAGAGACACAGAGAGAGACACAGAGAGAGACAGAGACACAGAGAGAGACAGAGACACAGAGAGAGACACAGAGAGAGACAGAGACACAGAGAGAGACACAGAGACAGAGGCACAGAGAGAGACAGAGACACAGAGAGAGACACAGAGAGAGACAGAGACACAGAGAGAGACAGAGACACAGAGAGAGACACAGAGAGAGACAGAGACACAGAGAGAGACAGAGACACAGAGAGAGACACAGAGGGACACAGAGCGAGAGGGACACAGAGCGAGAGAGACACAGAGCGAGAGAGAGAGAAGGTCCAGTTCCAGTAGGTTGTCAGGCCCAGTGGAGCTAGTGTGTGCCAGCGGGTCTGATCCCTTCCCGTTTTGTCTGAGCAGGTAACCTAAGCCGTGGACAGGAAAGCACTGAGCATTGGTCAGGCTCTTGTAGTGGACGCTAGTGACATCACAGAGGTAAGATGACTACACCAGCCACCTGTAGTGTTCCTCTCTCTGGCTGTCTGTCTCCCCCTCTCCTTCTCTGACCTTTTTGATATTTCTCATCTACTTCCAGTTTCAATGGCTCGTTTTCTCTCTTTTTTTTTTTTTTCTCTTCTACATTTGCGCTTATTTATTTAGCACTGTCTTTTATCCAAAGGGCCACACAAACGTGACTAGAAGTGCACATTTTTCTAACAATATTAGTGGTTCATACCTAGGAACATTCCAGAGGAGGACACCGCAAAAAACAGTCACCCCTCCTACCACATCTCTTTCTCTCAAACTTGTTCAATCTCTCCTTTCGCAGCAACTTCTTTTCATTTGGCCACTTTCTTAGAGGTATTCTCTCAACATTCCATGGGCCTTAAAAAAGGTCACACACTAACACCTATACTATCCTCCCAGCGCATGCTGCAGTGACTGTTTGGAGCGTGTTGAGAGGACTGCTAGGCCCTCGTTTAAAGCATAGGGCACGTTTGTTTAATGTCCTTTGCAGGCTTTCAACATGCAACAAATTGCTGCCGAAATGAATAAACTGGCTGCCGCCATCAATGACGGGTGAGGCAGAGCAACATTAAAAGTGGGAGAAAGAGTTCAGAGGAGAAAGAGAGGAGAGAGAGAGAGAGAGAGAGAGAGAGAGAGAGAGAGAGAGAGAGAGAGAGAGAGAGACAGAGAAGAGTGAGCACGGGAGGACAGGGGGAACACAGAGGAAGGGAGAGGTCGAGTGGGAGGGATGAGAGAGGTTGAAGAGCCTGGAAAGGACTAGGGAAACATTTTTCCGTCTCAGGTTCACAGTCGCCGTTGACTAGTCGGCACTTTCTCAAAAGACAAACTTTGTGTGTGTGTGTGCCCTTAAAAGAGGGGACGCCCAGACTGTAAATCTCGAGCGGTTCCACATCCTCACACACCGTTTCCTCGTCTATTCCCAGGCTGCCAAGGCAGAGTTACGACCGCCACCACCACTGTGATTTACCTGCCGCTGTGTGTTAGTGTCTGCGTGTGTGTATATGCCTTCTTCTTTGTGTGTGTGTGTGTGTCTTACCTGAGCTACCACTGTTGCCCTCTGTTGGCATACAAGAGATCTACACACCTGACACCACCATGAGGTCACATATGCAGCTTCCACACATGTACTGTATATAACTACTTAGAGCTGCATGTAGAGTATATATGCAGAGCTTGTCTACAGCTCCTCGTCTTTCTGCCGGGTAAAAGGTTGCACTGAAATGGGCGTGCATAGTTGAGAAGTGTCCACTGTGACCTCTTCAAAAGAACAACTTCTGAATGACTCTTCATCATTGAATGAAGTGGTGTGTGCGCGTGCGCGTGCGTGTGTTTGAGGAAGGGTGGGTTTGTCATGTCTAGTCTCTGACCACCTGAGTTTATTTGACCGCGGGGCGACCGTAAGGGATCGCGATCTCGCCGCAGCTGCGATGAGGTCACCGATACGCTGATAGGCGTGCGTGTGTTTGAAGGACAGTGTGTGCGCGTGTACGTGAACGAGTGAATGTGTGCGGTTTAGTTCATGTCTATGTATGCATCCGTGAGTGTATGCACGAGTGTAAAAGTTATTGTGTGTGTGTGTGTGTTGGGGGGGGGGGGGAGGGTCTCCCTGCAGTCTCCGAGTCGACTGTTCATTGGAGGGTTATCCTGCGCTGAATCAAAGCACATAAGCACAGACAGGCAAAAGCAAACACAAACTCGGAACTAGACACACCACTACTAAGCTGCACTGATTGTGTATAATGATTATATATGTGTGCGAGTGTAAGGGGATATGTTTCATGCTTACAGTACCTTTGCTAAGTACGTTTGCAAGCATAATGTGTGTGTGTGTGTGTGTGCTGATGCATCAAATCCTTCAAATCTATAAGTACCTGTTGTGCAAGTTTGCACATGTGTGTGCGTCTCAGCCAGCTATCACGTTACGGGGGAAACATCAACATAGACTGAGGCCTCTTCCTGTGTGAGGCAGAGCTACTGCACCACTACTAACTACTAACTGACTACTATTAACTCCTGCTACTTGAGAGATTGACAGAGATTTAAATTACAGTTTTTCTTTCTGTTGTTCCAACCATATAGTCAAGAATGCAATATCTGAAATCTATTAGAACGGTCATAATCTCTCGAGTGTCTGGTAATGTAGCCTACATGATATTAGCATTGATACTGCAGTTACTACTACTAGATACTACTAGACGACTAGATAACTAGTAATAGCACTACTGCCTACCAGTCCTGCTCCTACAGATGCTAACCATGACTCACCTGCAGGGTTGAGCTCTGTCGGCGCGGCCGGCCCAGCAGAGAAACGAGACAGGGTCAAACAGAGCCGTGGCTTGAGTGGGCCCAGTGTAGCCCCGGGCATGTAAACACCACCACTCACACACTTCCCCTCAGCCCGAGTCTCCTGTTCCCTCTGCCCCGTAACCGCGCGCGCGCACACACACACACACACACACACACACACACACAGACACAGACACAGACACACAGACACACACACAACCCTCTCCTTTGGATTTTGTTTCCTTTCTGGCTGCCACCGCCCCCCCCCTCCCTCCCTCCGTTCCCCCCCTTCATCTCCGACCACTCGTCTCTCCTCTCCTCCTCTCTACTCCCTTCTTCCATCGAAACCATTTATTTAGCTCACATGTCTGGAATGGGATGGTATGGGGAGGGGGGTGGCAAAGCTGAAATGATTGACTGAACAGTACTTTCCTTCATTTTTTCCCCCTCCTCCTCTCAAAGGGGCTAAGAGGGCGAGCTTATAAAGAAAGGATACAGCACCCCATCATGGTTGAAACTATGAATCCGTTCAAATGACTCCTGAGGTCGAGTCAGTGCACAGCGAGAGGATTCATTTGAAATGGATTCCTCGAAACACTCACTGCAGAGCTCTCGGGAGTCATTTGAAAGTGACTCCCGTGGCGGCTCTGCAGTGAGTCAGGCCAGGGAGCCCCCAGAGCTCAGGTTGTGTATTTCATGCTTTGTTAGCGTTGATGAAAGCCATGCCTCTCCTCCCTCCCTCTCTCAAACTCTCCCGCACCAGTGGAGTAGGAAGGAGAGAGGACAATAAAGAGAGAACTGACATGTTTTAGTTCAGTGCTGAGTGAAGAGTTTGGTAAATGTACAGCGCAGGTCAAACTGAGTGGAAGGTGCTAGCAGAACATGGAAACACACATGCGTATACACACAAAAATACATACTACGCATACAGAAACGTATAAAAACATAAATATACAAAAAGAATCTGGTGTGGAAATGTGTCAGCGCTCCGCAGGCCAGTAAGATAAAGATGTATAACTTGCGTGAGGAAATGGCATTAAACCACTCAGAAATTTGCGTGACGAAAATAAAGATCACCACGGAACAAGAGCAAAAAAAAAAAAAAAAAAGAAAACCTGTCTTCAATAAATGATAAAAGGCAGCTTTTTGCTGTTTGAAGACTTTGGCCGCAAGATACTCTCAGTCCCATTCATCATGCCTTTGGACCATTGGCTGACCACTGGAAAAAGGACTGCATACAGCGAGAGGACTGAGGACCTGTACTTGGGCCCTTTGGAGGGCTTAGGAAGAGGAGAGCAGTCCACTCAGGGTAATCCCCTGTAGGGCTTAAGTGGAGGACAGTAGCTGAGGGTTGTGCTATAGTGACAGCGGAGGAGAGGAAGACTGAACGAGACACATTCCTCCCATATGCTGACATTTCCTCTCACACTCACTCACTCGCTCACTCTGTCGCGCTCTCTCTCTCTCTCTCTCTCTCGCTCTCTCACACACACACACACGCACGCACACACAGAACCAGGTTCCTCCTCTCTCCATAAACTGGCAGTCCTGTGTCCAGGCTACCAGTGAACTGTTCCTTACCTGTGATCCAACCTTCTAACACGCACCACAACCAAAGGGCAGCCAAGACACCAGGAACCCGGTGGAAAACTCCAGACTCCCCTCCTTCTCCCTCTCCCCCAACCCTATGCTATTCTTAGCATCACAATAAAACAGTGCCTTGATATTTTTCAAGTCATTTTATATTTAACGGCGTGCGGAGAACCTTTCCACCAGAGTCCTGCCAAAGCAGACACAGTCCAAAGGAAACAATAGTACTAATGCTACCTCTCTCTCTCTCGCACCTCTCTCTCTCTCGCAAAAACTCTCTCTCTCTCGCTACCTCCCTCGCTACCTCTCTCTCTCTCGCTACTTCTCTCTCTACCTCTCTCTCTCTCTACCTCCCTCCACCCCCCTTCTCGAGGCGCTTTGAAATGAGTTAAATAATAATGAAAACGCTGTGACATTTTAATTTCTAGAAAGAGGGGTTTTGTTGGTTGGAGGGGAAAGTAATGTCTTCCAGAAACCCATGGAGCCTGGAACCAGATGCCGTGATGGCTCCGGTACAGGCCTCGGCACAGCCTGCTCACATCAGAGCTGTGTTTAAGAGCTGCCACAGCTAGGAACACTGAGCCTTTCTATTGGCCGGCCGGCTGATGTTACAGACAACCGCTGGTCTGTCTGTCTGTGATGTCACACACAGCTGTTACCGATGCCATAGAAAAACAGCTGTGATGTCACTGACAGGTGTTAGTGATGTCACAGACAGCCGGTAGCAATGCCATAGAACGACTAGCTGTGGCCTCGCGGACAGATGTTCGCGATGTCACAAGCGCACGTGAGAAATCACAATGACGTTCTATATGGGTGATGTCACACATGGCAAGTGATGACGTCACAGACGATAAAGTAAGCGATGGCATACAGTTAAATAAGGCAACGGGTGCTCGAAACAAATTACAGAAATGGCATGAAAGTCTGCGAGTTGCTGTGTGTAAGTGTGTAAGTGTGTGTGTGTGTGTGTACCTGTGGGCGAGCTATAGGACACTGCCACATCTCCTGTCAGGTCGGCTGGTGGGTACTCTCCATTCAGGAAGGCAGAGAAGGTCACTGCCACGGTGGCACCCACACCTGGGGACGACGAGGACAACAGTTAAACACTGAAATGCTTTATTGGCAGGTAAGAGCACAGGTAAGAGCAGGTAAGAGAGAGGGAGGGAGAGGGAGGGCGAGAGGGCCGGCAGAGAGGAGGGCGATTTAACATGTGAACGGGACAACAACGACGAAAAAGCAGAGCTAAATAACGGAATGAACCGGACTGCTAAGAGGGCGAGAGCCACAGGAACCACACCACTAACACTCTCTCACTACGCAACGTTTCCGTACTCACAAACACACATTTGTTCAAACATCTCGAGGAAAGGTGCAGACAGCGGGATTTAAAACATTAACCAGACTCTTTGTCACTCACACACACACACACACACAGTGAGGGTCAGAGAGAGGAAGACAAACACACAGGAGAGAGAGAAAAAGAAAGAAAGAAAGAGAGTGAGAGAGAGAGAGAGAGAGAGAGAGAGAGAGAGAGAGAGAGAGAGAGAGAGAGAGAGAGAGAGAGAGAGAGAGAGAGAGGGGGGGAAAAGCCAGCAAGAGATCAAATACAGTCTGTGTGGAAAAGATATATATTTCGGCTAATGGCTCCTCTTTCCCTTACATACACTCACACACACAGAAAAGGGGCACACCCTGCCTGCGTCAGGTGGCTGTGGTAATAGGGCGTGACGTGCAAGGCTATAGTCAAAAGTAGGGTCGGCACAGGTGACCGAGCCACAGTTATGTGCCAGAATTCCTCTGCTCTCTCTCTCTCTCTCTCCTCCCCCTCTTTAACAGTCCCCGCTCCCTCCCTCTCACTCCCCATTTCTCTATCCCCACCGTGGCTGGGTCAGTATTGACTGCAATTGCACAAAAGCAGATTACAAGACAACCGTATCTATAAAATATATAAATATACAAACAACATACAACAGTAACCATGTACACTGACATGGAGGCCAAACTGGAGGCCAATCTGGCCTCACTGGTACAACACTTTCTCGTGCCAAAACATGAGAAGAAGAAGAAAAATCGAGAATGACTATGAGGCCTATAGACACATGCCCAAAACACTGTACATATTTGATGAAACATCTCCATGTGACTTGACACATTTGTGCACTTATGGCAAAACCTCGGGTCAATCAGCGATACCAAAACATGAATGAATGAACCTTCCAATCA
Source organism: Hypomesus nipponensis (assembly GCF_054491055.1). NCBI lineage: Eukaryota > Metazoa > Chordata > Actinopteri > Osmeriformes > Osmeridae > Hypomesus > Hypomesus nipponensis. Next base: position 12,386,702 of record NC_140362.1, read on the forward strand.
TCCTGTTCCGTGATGTACCTGTATTAGAGCTCATGTATTTAAAGGGGTAGCGTACGCCTCAATGTGGTCGTTTTGTGCACCCGGGCGGCGGCTTGTACCGTGTGCACGTGTGCTCTTACCTGCCAATAAAGCATTTCATGAAACATGAAACAGAAACCGAGAGAAAAGGAACTTAAAAGAAAGTTGGACAAAGACAAACGTGAGAAGCAAACAAGAGAATCCCCCCCCAACCCGGAAAGAGAGAGTAGAACGAGCCCCACGTTTCCTCCTCGGTCCACCAGACACCCTGACAAGGTGACGAGCTCTCGCCCTCCTCTCTGCCGGCCCTCTCTCCCTCCCTCTCCCTCCATCTCTCCGTCGTTCGCTCTGTTTAGAGCCGGGGGCAGGCTTTTAACCTCTGGACCCTGACACTGCGAGGTCAACACTGACCAGACGGGCCTAAGTGTTACCACACCATTAACACCTCCACACAGAATAACATCAACAATGGACCAGAGCACATATCCCTCCTCTTTCACCCCTTCTCCCTCTCCCTCTCTCTCTCTTGTTTGTCTAACTCTGACTGAAGCCACTTTTCCCTCCCTCCTTTCCTTCCTCCGTCTAGCTTTCTCCCGCTCTCTTGCTGGATTACTCCCTCGGTTCCCCTCAGGGCTGGAGAAAAGTGGACATGGGGAGTCGACCTTAGTTAACCCCCGGTCACCTACCGCATAGCGAGGGAGGGTTTCACCAGAGATGGGAGGGGGAGGGGGGTGTCCTCACAATGCTGGGAGTGGGGAAAGTGTGCGTGTGTCTGTCTGTCTATATGTATGATAGATGAAAGTGGTATGCAAAAATACTTGTGTATTTTCAGTAGGACGCCAAAATGAGTCTACCATCACCAGCTCGTTTTATTTGACCATGTAAGAAAAAATTGGAAAGTTGCATTCTGTTGATAATTAGTATTCAAGAATATATTTTACATTGAGACACATCTATTAAATATGTATGTGAAATATCAATTTGCTTATACACATTTACAAAAAAATCGCAGAGACCCTATGTATTTCTAAGAGTAACTACAATATTTGGATTGTCAAACAGCACAAAATTGTAGAATCAATGCCGCAGTCAAATAAATCATTAAAGCTAATTATGTTGATCACAAATACTGAGAATTTTGTACAGTTTGAGGAAAAAATGTACATTTTGTCAAACTACTTTGTTTAACTGAAAAACTCTTTTGGAGCCTATTTATGACACTGTTAAAGGAGAAATGTTTGTGTGTGTGTGCACTCTGATCAAGTTAATAGCTATGCAGCACGTCCTCGCTCGAGTGTGTGGGCATATCCTGACAGACAGCTTCATGTGCCGGGTTCAGCACTGGTGACCTCTGAAATTCCCTGGTCAAGCCCTAGTCTCATTCTAGTCTGTGTTGGTTCTGGAAGACTTAGCAACGGTACGCTGCTGGAGAGGCAATTCACTCACAACAATTTATGGTGTTGATTATTGACATGCTGGAGAAAACACAGGGATTTCATAAGTATTACTTTTTGTTATATGGATGTTTATGTTTAATACCTCAGACATCCAAACAGTATATCTTCTGAAAGTTTATCACACAGACATAGGAAACACATTTCGAGTTTCAGCTGGCATGGGTACAATTGTTGAGATCAATAACCAGCATTTCAACTACCTTTCATTAACTACCAGACTTTAATTGACCTTTATCATCCATGGGTTGTTCGCATCGAAAATGATATCATCAGGTATTGATTACTAAGGTTTTGAAGTAATTATAAGGGTCAAAAGATCAAAACATCAGACAGACGCCCATTAGGGAGATAAACATGATTGTTAAATATTCAATCCTGTAACTCCCAGATATCGAACAAAGACCACTGTATTCTCTCAAACTCTTCCTCCAGCGTCACTCGATGAAGCACGGTAGGGTGGGTTTGCATGCACTTGCCGCATGACAAACGATTCTTGCATTCCTTACTCATATGGCCCCGATCCAAACAAGCGAAACAGATGCCTCTCTTCCTAAGAAAAGTCAGCTTTAGCTCTGGATTAGACAAGCCTCCAAATTTCAGGCACTGATCCAACGCGTGACCTCCACTGCAATACAAGCACACAAGGAGACCACTGGCCTGCTCAAGAGTGAGGGACTGGAAGCTCGAATTCATGATTTCTTCCTTGGAAGCTACGCTACTTCCTGTGGCCCTGGGTCTCACCTGCAGGGCGGTGAGGCCGGCGCTCGTCCTGGCACCTTCAACACCGGGGGCCTGGCGGGGCTGACGGTCCCTGGACGCTGCAGGGGCCTGGCTGCCCAAAGGGCCCATGGAGGTTCTGGTCTTGGGACGAACACTTGGTTGGGACGAGCGCGTCTCCACCATGCTGCTCTGACAGCCTTCTCCGCGGTCTGAAGACCCAGACGCCCTCGATCTTGTATGATGAGGGGTGTTCATGACATCCGTGGAGACTGACCTGACTTGAGGTTTTGTCGTAGTTCTAGGCAGTGTGCAGGTAGCATCCAACAACTTCTCTGTCTGTCGTCTCCTCAGTTCTTCCATGTTCTTGTTCTTATTATTCTAATCCAGCAGAGTTTGTCTTCAGAGATGCAGTAACAAGGAACACTATTTAGTTTCAACACTGCTAGAGATTGCTAAGTTTCGTTTTGCTGGAAAACCTGTATTGCTTCCTGAAGCTGCAGATCAAGGTCACTCATTGGACTATGCTCATTTGCATTAAAGGGGCAGTGGTTATATTTTAGAAAAAGCTCGTTAAACTCCGTACCGAAGGCCCTAGCCACCGAATTGCCAAGAAGTGGTTAAGAGTCTGGAGAGACTGTGTAGAGACTGTGTTTCTGACTACTCCCTCAATTGACAAAAGGTCAAACTTCAGTGTCCTGTCAGAACACGTGTTTTCTGGAGTCACAAACTAAACAGTGTATGAGCTTTGGCAGGCTTCTTGGTCAGGCAATTAAGTTTAACAGTAAATGTCTCCGATCCAATCTAAATTTAATTTTTATAGGCCTATCAGTTTTAGAGCCATTGTCATGTCATTATCGATATCTGTGACCTAACCTAAGACAAACTCCAAAGAACTCTCTAGGAAGCTCAAGAACCTTATCCTGCTGGCCTCCTCCCTCGCGTACCAAAGAGAACCGGCAGCGGATGATCACAGTCAAGCAGCGTCGCTGTTTACAATCTGTGTGCGTGACATTTATAGTGACTACAACATTGGTGCTTATGAAGATGTTTGTGAGTTCATTGGTAGCAGCAAATACAGAGAGAAAAACGCAGAAAAAGGGGGAGGTACAACAATAGGTAGAGAAAAGGAACCAGACAGAGATGCACTGGAGGAGAGAGAGACAGAGAGAGAGAGACAGAGACAGAGAGAGAGAGAGAGAGAGAGAGAGAGAGAGAGAGAGAGAGAGAACAAAGGAGGTAGTGTGTGGTGGTGGACAGGGGGATTGGATTCCCATCTGAGACGAATAAAAAGTGAAATAACAATAAAAATCAGAAGGCGCTGCCTCCCCCGCGAACCCTGGACAGGCCAAGCTGAGCGGGGGATGGAGTTTCTAAACAGAGGATCCCGCGGTGGCACACACACACACACACACACACACTTTCCCTCTCTCTCTTGCACAAACACACACACACCACCAGACATACCGTACACACAATGCACATTTATAGTTTACGGCACACGCACGCACGCAAACACACACACACACACACACACAGTTGCACTGATGCATAGGAACCCATTCGCATACCATTACCCATGGACACACACTGAGTGAAAGAATCAAAGACACATGGGCACAAGCAGGATACGGCCAAGCTAACACACTCCAATCACCCGACACACTGGAACACACAGCTGCCGGCATGGGGGAGCTGCTTCCCAGGGATACAACACAGACGTCTCAATGAAGGAGGGCTGTGTGAGAAGTGTGTGTGTGTGTGTGTGTGATAGAAGGGGGCTAGGGTGGGGTGGAAAAATGGAAGGATGAGAACGGGGGGGGAGGGAGAGGAGATCTGCGCAAAAGAAAAGAAAGGCTGTATGTGATGGAGAGATGAAGACATGAGGAGAAGCAGAGACGAAGGAAGAGTGGAGCACAGATGGAGAGAGGAAGATGACCTGCACCATGGGGTTGGTCAGGGAGTGAGCGTGTGTGTGTGTGTAGGTGTGTGTGTGTGTGTGTGCGCAGTGCACCAAGGAGACATTGCCGTTTACGTATAAAAGCACTATGATCTCTGGGCCAAGATCCCTGGACGGAATTATTTACACCTCAAAACATATGATTCCAAGCAAAAAACGGCAATAGATTTGAACTCCCATTAAAAAGACAGTAATGACCAAACTGGCCAAATCAGCTGTCCAGGGCCAAATATATTATTATTATTATTATCTGCTAAGCGGTGTCAGACATGGTGGTCCTTTAAAAATGAACGCTAAATCTATCCATTCTGGGCCAAATCAGGCCACAGTGGGGTCACATAGGGGTAGATAGGGAGGTGTGTGTTTTGAGGCTCATGTTTCACAGCAGAGAAGCTGCTGATTGACTGGTGGAGGGCAGCGCCAGATTTCTGTGTAGGAGACAAAGAGCACGGCATAAATACACCTAGTCACTGTTCACCGTGTGTGTGTGTGTGTGTGTGTGTGTGTGTGTGTGTGTGTGTGTGTGTGTGAGAGAGTGCTCTTTACCTCAGCTTTCCTAAGCTGCCATAAAAATGTTTTTTCTCCTTTCAACTTTACTTTGCAATGTGAGTCAGTGTGTCAGCAATCTGAGTTTTTTTTCCTCTCCGTTTTATCTTGCAATCTTCCAAATCAACATGGTCAAGTTTTCCTCCACAACCAAGGCCAAATTAAACATACATATTTCTCTGACAGCCCAATGTTAGAGTTAGGGTTATCCCTAACCCAACAGGAAACAAAGTTCTCCACACAAACACACAAAAGTAACCAACCTACAGTTGTTACGTTGTGGGCTCTTGGCCAGCAATATCGCTCCTTACACGGTCACTAAAACGGTAGCTCCTCCCCCAAAATACCGTACCATGCTATTTAACCTAGCCAAACGCGGCAAACTCAACTTCCCTCAAAGGAGCTGCAGCTCTGCGAGTCTGTTGACCTAGCGACGAGCGAAGCGTCACCGGGGATTTCATTCACAAAAGAACGTTCCCTCTCTTTGCACTGCTCTCAGACGCAGACGTAGCGATAACGCTGATAGCGTCCCAGTGGTTCTCCCAGACAGACGGGGAGCAGCTTGAGGCCGTCTGGGCTTGCTCCTCCCAGCAGGGTTAACCCCTTCCTGACCGGGTCAAGGTGAGCCGGTCGCTGGCTTGACTCCCAGTGACTTTTCAGATGCTGTCCTCCGCCTGCTGTCTGGGGGGGGGGGGGGGGGACTAGCCCAGTTACCCTCTCGTTCTCTGTGGTCTTCGGACTGGGTAAGAGTGTGTGTGAGAGAGACAGAGAGAGAGGAGTGAGACCGCAGAACACACACGGCGGAGAGGGAGAACGCCAGGAGACGTGGAGAGAGAGGCCACCAGATATGTGGACGTCCTGAGGGGAGGGGGGAGAGAGAGAGAGAGACAGAGACAGAGAGACATAGACAGAGAGAGACACAGAGAGACAGAGAGAGAGACAGAGAGAGAGACAGAGAGAGAGACAGAGAGAGACAGAGACAGAGAGACATAGACAGAGAGAGACACAGAGAGAGACACAGAGAGAGACAGAGAGAGACAGAGAGAGACAGAGACAGACAGACAGACAGAGACAGACACAGAGAGAGAGACAGAGAGAGACAGAGACAGAGAGAGACAGAGACAGAGAGAGACAGAGAGACAGACACAGAGAGAGAGACAGAGAGACTTACCCAAGGGCTCCAACACAAACTGCTCCTGCGTGACAGCTAGGGGCGGCTGGACACACACGGTCACCTTAGGTCCCTGCAGCGCAACGCGACTCTTCACCTTGATCTGAGACAGGGAGGGAGGGAGGGACGGAGGGAGGGAGGGAGGGAGGGAGGGAGGGAGGGAGGGAGGGAGGGGAAGGAGAGAGAGGATGTAAAAGAAGGTGAAGAAAGAGAGAGAGAGAGAGAGAGAGAGAGAGAGAGAGAGAGAGAGAGAGAGAGAGAGAGAGAGAGAGAGAGAGAGAGAGAGAGAGAGAGAGAGAGAGAGAGAGAGAGAGAGAGAGAGAAGGGCCGACAGTAAGGGTGGAGAGTGAGAGAGAGGAGGAGAGAGAGAAATGGTGGAAAAGTGAGTGGAGAGAGAGAGAGTCGAAAACCCTGCCGGCGAGCGCTGATGAGGTCATCAACATGCTGCACAGACGCACCTTTACAGTGACCGAGGGAACCGGCACGCCGTTGATCTCTGGGATGAGAGCTTGCTGTGAGGAGAGAAAGACACCTTAATTTCACAGATACATTTAAAAAGGGGCTGGTTGTGTGGGTGTGTGTGTGTGTGTGCGTGCGCGCGTCCTCACAGACGTGTCGTCCATGCTGGAGGAGACGGAGGCCGTGATGGAGAGGTCTTCCTCCGCGTCCGTCTTAGGAAGGATGTCTACAGGAAACAGGAAGCAGGAAAATCGTCACCGCAGAGAGCCAACGCCGTTCACCGGCCTTGAAGGAACCTGTTCCGAGGCCCTTGGCCCAGACACAGGTTCTTGAAGGTTCTAGGGTATGTTCCTCTCCCGGTGGTTCCCCGCACCCCCCCCCCTCACCCTGGCTCCTGGTGACCTCGCGGATGACCTTCTGCAGGCTCTTCATCTCGGCGTCCACCTGGGAGTAGTCGGCCTCCCGCGCGTCCACCTTGGGGGTGGAGAAGAAGGAGGGGTCTGTGCCCATGTAGGAGCACTGCAGGTGGCCCTCGGCGCTCAAGGTCACCACCACGCCCTTCAGGTCCCTGCCCAGAGGAGGGAGAGACGCGGGCCTCAACAACCGGACACAGAGACGGAGGATCGGTTGGAGAGAGTACGAGGGAGAGAAGGAAGGAAGGAATCCAGACTGGGTTCGCATGTGTGTGTGTGTGTGTGTGCGCGCCGGTTAACTAGTTGCAGATGTGTTGTGGTTCCAGGCCAGTGAGTCGGTAACACAGCGCACACACAAACACACACACACCCAGGGTTCAGAGCCCCGAGCAGTATGCCCCACACCTGCATGGGGGGGGGGGGGGGGTGTCTGAGGGGGCATAAACTCCTCTCTACTGCAGTATGGAATTAATTGTACTTGCACACACACACGCACACACACCTTCAGGTTGACATCTCGTGCGTGTTCATGTTTCTGATGGAGGCGGGCCGAGACACACCGACCCAAGAGACCAGCAGTAGTCAAGGAGATCATTTAAGTAACCCTGTTTAGCTTCACAATAACACACAGTATCTCCAGCATCTTAAAACAGACCGTAGAGCCGATCTGCGTTGTTATTCCATGTGGTTGGACTACTCATGCTAAATTGCGGCGCGATTACGGCCGTTTTGGTGCATGTAACATTGAGCTTCAGTGCATCACTTCCTTGTCTGTTTCGATTGGCCAGCTGGATGGTATCGTGAGGTCATTTCCTCCTGGGGATGGCTGTGGATTTCTCATGGTGAAGATCATAATTGATGATTATTAACCACAACACACCTGGTCTGTGCAGGGACTGGACTCTCCTGAGCGTGTGTCAGGATGAAGTGACTGTGTACACTGGTGCTGCGAAGACACTCAGAGAGCTCATCTAGATGGTGTTGACAGATTGTCTCTTTAGAATAGTCTCTCTCTCACACACACACACACACACAAAGAAAGAAAAGCAGGGGAGCTCAGCCAAGCGTGGAGGACAGGAATGGAGGTTCATCTAAGTGCTTCCACTCTCGAACTCCTCTCCTTCCATCTCTCGTTCCGTACCCTCCTCTTTTCTTTCATCCCTCCATACCCAGAGACAGGTCTACAGGGATATCCATTACCTTATCAGATCAAGGGGAATGCAGCCGCACACACACACAGTGTCTGCCAGGAAATTAGGGGTTCACTTTGTCTAAAATAATTGAACATAATCAAGTATGTTCAGCTATAAAATTGTACAGTGTGTGTGAGTGTGTGTGTGTGTGTCAGAGCGTCAGTGTGGGTGGGGGCTAGTGTGTGTGAGTGTGTGTTGGGGGAGGCATTCACTCACGGGAAATTGGCGAGGCGAACTGCAACCGGCACGCAGGCTAGCTGGGCGGCCCACTTGAGGGTGACATCCTGGTAGACCAGCAGCATGTTGGTGTGGTTCCCCAGCAGCGTGTTGGTGGTTCCCTCAGTCACTAGGGGGCAAACGCACACACACACACGTTCTGTTGGTTCCTAGTGACAGGTTGATTCTCGTTTTGCCCCTTTTAAGCGAGGGGGGAAATCGAGACGCATTCCTTTTTTGGGTGAGGGAAAAAAAATATACCCGTGGTGGGTGCACGCGCGCACACGCACACCCAAACTCTCAAGTGACTCACAGCTCGGGCTAAAAGGGGCCTCCTGACGTGACCGGCACCTTTTTCGGTCTCGCAGCGCGCATGACCCGGCGCGCCGGCCAGTGTTTAGCGGCACTGCCACCTAGGAAGATCAGAGGTCCTCGCGCTGAGAACACGTCTGAGCCGACCCCTCACACACAGTCAGGGTGGCAGAGACGCCGGCATGGGGCCGGGCCAGTCCTAAATGACAGGGACGGACGATGTCTGACCCTGCTGGCCACATCAGAGGCTGACTGACACGGCTCTCACTCTCTACTCCAGAGGGAAGGGACCTCTGTACTGTGGCTACCTCCCTACCACTCCAGGAGTACTCTTTATTTCCTTGATTTATTTGGATTAAACGCCACGGTTGCCGAGAACTGTGTACGTCTTACATTAGACAAACATGTGGCAATGGTTTCTCTGCACAGACCTCACCTTCTACGTGCGTGTGTGTGTGTGTGCTCTGCAATTAGAGGCGTGTTATTTACAATGTTGGGGTTAAGTGGCCATATCATCACTCCTTGGGGGAGATGAGAGCGGCAGGGAGGGAGGGAGGGAACGAGGGAGAAGGAGAAAAGAAGAGGCGAGCCAAGAAAGGCAGCTGTGTAGCTGAAAGCGGTGGGGGAAACCTGTGAAATATTCAGAGCGGCCCGGTAAAAACCACTAAGGCTCCAGCCAAAACAATGTGAAATCCAACAGCCCGGAAAGTTTTTTTTTCCTCCCTCACTCCGACTCTCCCCTTTTATCAACCCAAGCCCCACCGGATTACAAAAGCAGGAAGCCATTTTCCATGCTGCTCGGGATAAATAAATAATACTACCAGAGGTGATCTCTCTCACCTGGATTCCTGGTTTCTTACCTCAGAGAGGGTTGAGGATAATTAGATGACGTGTGTGTGGTCACAGGTGAAACAGCTCCACTAGGTTTCAGCTGCATCACCAGTGGTAGTTGCAAGTGGCCTGTAAACCACCAATCATTCACTTCTCCTCCACCCCTCTCCATCTCCCTCCATCCCGTCCTTCGATTGTCCTCGCTTGTCGTGTCCTCTCCCTGCATTCCTCTGTCTCTCTCTGTCTCTCTCTGTCTCTCTCTGTCTCTCTCTGTCTCTCTCTGTCTCTCTCTGTCTCTCTCTGTCTCTCTCTGTCTCTCTCTGTCTCTCTCTGTCTCTCTCTGTCTCTCTCTGTCTCTCTCTGTCTCTCTCTGTCTCTCTCTGTCTCTCTCTGTCTCTCTCTCTCGCTCTCTCTCGCTCTCTCTCACACCTCCTCCGTCCTTTCTCATCTCTGGCCCCCTTACCCCTTCTCCCTCTCTACTTCCAAACCCTTCCCTCCCTCGCTCCGTCTCTGAAGAGCCGCTTTCAGCTGGAGAGGTGAGCGGGCTGGAACTCATTAGGGAGGCCACAGCAGTCCTGGCATTAACATGCAACACGTAGACCCCTGATCCAGCAGGGCATTCAGCCAGTTCAACACACAGTGTGTAAGTGTGCGTGTGTGTTGCCAGCATGCATAAGGCGCTACACATTTGCGCACAAAAAACTCGCGAATGTATCGCGTGCATGAGCCTTTGTACTCATTTGGGGGCCGTTGGTGCGTCTTGCGAGTGCTTAGTCAGGTGTGCGCAGGGTATCGCGTGTCGCGGGGGTGTTAAATACCAGATCAGATGAGACCAGCAGCCAGCTCTCTGATACGTACTGGCCCGCCGTGTTGGGGAGGACACAGGAGCCGCTGTGTTGAGCCCCTCATTAACACACACACACACACACACACACACAGGAGTCAGCCCTATCAGATGAACCCGAGGCCCACGAGCAAACACACGCCGGGGCTACCGAGCACAGCCAGGCTCAGAAGGCCTCGACTCCGCCGGAAACCACTTGCTAGGAGAAGGACGTCGGCGCGGAGAGAGAATTAGGAAGGTGAGAATGAAAAATGGTGTAATGGTGTTGGGGAGGGGGGGGGGGGGCACCTGACCACAGGCTTAACAGCGAGGTCCAAATTGGGAGAGTACCACGACAAGGTAAGGTCCAGGGCAGAGGGCTCCGCTCCAACTGCTCCTGGAGAGGTTCCACCTGGAGGTTTACCCTCCGGCCCTGATCCAGCACACACGACTCCAATCGTTTAGCGGGTCAGCAAGCGGAATACGTTGAGGGAGGTTGGATGGGGAAACCTCCAGAAGGGTATGGTAGCTCTCCAGGAACAGGGCAAGGCAGGCCTGGGTTAGTAGGGGGGTTAACTGATGCATGGGGGTGGGAGTGGGTAGGGTGTTGAGTCACCTGAAGCGTAGGGTAGGAAGCAGCTGGGGTTGTACTCCAGTTTCTTCATGAAGCGGATTTGGCCGTTGTCCTTGAGGCAGAACAGGTTCCTCTCGCCCAAAACAAAGATGGAGGTGGTGGACTGGGAGAAGGTGGGGACACACAGGTCCACGGCCTGCTCCCCCAGAACCAGGGTCCAGTCAGCCTGCAGGTCCCACACACACACACACACACACACACAACATTCATAAACACAGACCTCATAAACACATCCATGCATTTGGAAATACAAGCATGACATCAACTAGTGGTGTCACACACACATACAGACACGCGCACACACACATACACACACATACACCGTACACACGTACACACACACGTACACACACACGTACACACACGTACACACACACGTACACACACGTACACACACACTCCTCTCACCGTGAGCCTCTTCCCAGCTGTCTTGCCCTGCTGGTCTGAGTTCTGTCTGGTCTCTGCATCAGTAGCCACCGCCAAAGTCTCATACCTGACACGACAGGAACATTTAGTAACACGCACACACACAGAAACCAACACTTTTACTGCAACAGTACATATTTGCACCATGCAAAAACATTTAACTGTCAAATTCACAAATGTATTCCCAAAATGGTACTCCATGTAATGGGATAGCCGTAGCCAAAGAAAAGTCCTGTCCGATTGTTAACAACTTGATGTTGAGGAGTTGGCATCCTTGACACTTCCAAACGCTTAGGGTTGTCAGCTGTTGAAAGCTGAGTGGTGTACAGAACATTCTAGAACTCTTCAGCTGATCTCCAAGTCGTTGACTCTGGCAGCCTTAACATCAGGTTTCCAGTAAGAGGCTGGCGAGCAGCTTGTGTGAGGGTCAGCACACGTCTCACACACACACACGACACACAGGTGCGTAGACACAAACACAGACTTGCTCGCACACAACACATTCAACCGGAACCTCAGCCATTCTTGAGAGAGAGAGAGACAGAGAGAGAGAGAGAGACAGAGAGAGAGACAGAGACAGAGACAGAGACAGAGACAGAGACAGAGAGAGAGAGAGAGAGAGAGAGAGAGAGAGAGAGAGAGGAAGAGGACAGAAGACAGAGCCAGAAAGACTAGCTGCTAAAATACGATAATTTGGTCCGAGAAAACTGCTTAACGGTGGTGTTTATAGAGCTGTAAACAACAGGAGGCTATTTGCTGCGTCTGGGAGAACATCTCTTCTCGTCTTTGGAATGATCTGAGGTGAAGTAGCTGGTTAGTGAATGAATTAGTATGAATGGCTACAAACAGAACAATGCGTGTGTGTGTGTAAGGAGACCACAAATAAACAGATTGTTCCCCAGCATGGCCATCCTGCAGGGGCACTGAGTGTGCGACTGCTAGTGAGATGAAGTGTGTGTCTGAGAACACAGACCGCCCTCTGACCCGCCTTCCTCTGAGGAGCGGGGAGGTCAGTGTGTGTGTGCGTGAGAGTGTGTGTGTGTGTGTGTGTGTGTGTGTGTGTGTGTGTGCACGCGTATCACTCGCCAGTCGACATGGGACATCAGGCCAGATGAAACAGCCCAGTCATTTACATGAAAGAGGATCCCTCTGCAATCCATATATACACATACATGCTTTGTAAACACACACATGACCACGCTCTTGCTCGTTACGTACACACACACATACATCTTGCAAACATACACACCACCATTCTCACACGTACACACAATCAACACACACCCCTCATTCATCAGCTCTCAAGCGGGGAGCGAACAAACATCGCAGGCTAAATAAACTAACCTAGTAGAACTGTTCCCCCGGTTTGGACGGATCAGACCCAGAGAAGCCAGAGGCAAAAAAACACAGGCACACACACACACTTTCTCTCTCACACACACACACACACACACACACACACACAACGGGGTGGTGGGGAGGTTTGGGGGAAGTCAGCAAACAAAACTGACATTTGGTCAGTTAACCCCCTCCAACTTATGTTGAGGCCGTCTATGAATTATAATACTACATGCTACAGGTCATTGGCTAGCTGTCAAACACTCGCAAAGCACAGTACTCAATTATCAACAGGCCGTGACTCAAATACAGTCAGCGGTCTTAGGCAGTGCTCGGGCACTGTTAGAGTGAGCGCTAGGTTGAATGTGCGGATCATTCCAGAATTTGAGCAGTGAGCAGGGCTGCAGTCTCGCCTCCAGACCAAGCCACCTGTTAGTGTGTGGAACACAGACAGCCAGACCTAACTCCACCGAGCTACTTTTATGAGCGATCCATATCCACGGCCTGTCTGAAAGGACTGGGGAGAGAGACAGAGAGAGAGGGAGACGGGGAAACGGAGAGAGGGGTAGAGAGGGGGAAAGAAACAGTGAGAGCAGCAGGGGTGTTGAGGGGAATGTGTGTGTGTGTGTGAGGGGGGGGGGGGGGGGGGCGGCGGGGGGGCTGAGGTCAGCGTTTCCGCGATGATATCTCGTCTGGGGAATCTCTTGATATCTGAGAGAAGCCGGAGAAATCCGGGATAACAAGCGGCTGGGAGCTGCGGCTTCCCAAACCCTCCAACACACACACACACGCACATTCCAATACACATAGCGGACATCTGTCCTGTACCGTCCATACACACATGCTACTTCACAAACTCTCTGAAGCCCTCTCTCTCGCGCACACACACACACACTCTCACACACTCTTCACGTTTCCCTCCGGTTGGGAATGGGACCCCGGAGATCACAGTCCCGGAGCGTGTTTGGAGAGTGGAAGACGACTCCGATTATTGTTGCCGGGGCGATGAGTGGCGAGCGCGGGGCAAAATAAAGCCCGGGCTTATTTGAGCAGAGCTGCCGATCAATGAGTGGAAATTTCATTAGGACGTGAAAACGTTCAGTTAGCACCGTGGACTAACCAGCCGCAGCTGTGGAAACAGGGTCATGAACACCCAATCTGCCCTCTGCAGTATCTGCTATCCTCTAGTTATACTCAGCTCCACACACACACACACACACACACAGGAAACATGCACACATTGTGGGAACGCGTACCCATGCACACAAAGGACTTCATACAGAGCGCAAACACAGACACTCAAATAGGAGGAACACAGGCTTCTGCAGTAGTGGCATACACAGTCCAGTCCAAAAATGTACATTCAAACGTAGACAAGTGCATCAAACATGCAAGCGCACACACACACACACAGATCCCTTCTCGTGCACTCTTTATTCACAAATGGAGCTGCGGTTTGTGGTGAGAGCAGGATATAAGAAAATGGACTCCAGTCTCCCCCACAGCACGTGTTCGAAAACCTGCTACTTATGGTGCCAGTCAGCCAGTCAGCCAGTCGGTGTCAGTAGCATGCAGCCATCCAGCCTGTACCTGTAGCTCTCCACCTGGCGGGCGGAGGACACGGTGAGCAGGGTGTCCGTGCGGGAGCAGTAACACAGGGGCCCTGGCAGCAGGAAGCCCGGCAGGAAACGACCAAACGAGTAGCTGTCCTGCTCAAAGAACATCAACATGCCGTCCATGGACTGGATGCACAGGGAGTGGTGGCCTGGAGGGGGGGGGGGGAAGAGAGAGAGAGAGAGAGAGAGAGAGAGAGAGAGAGAGAGAGAGAGAGAGAGAGAGAGAGAGAGAGAGAGAGAGAGAGAGAGAGAGAGAGAGAGAGAGAGAGAGAGAGAGAGAGAGAGAGAGAGAGAGAGAGACAGAGAGAGACAGAGAGAGAGATAGAGAGACAGAGACAGAGACAGAGAGAGAGAGAGAGAGAGAGAGAGAGAGAGAGAGAGAGACAAAGGAAGGTAAAGAAGAATAAATACATTCACAGTAAGCAGAAAGAGAACATATGTCATGTCATGGCCCAGGCCCTGGTAAGTCCCTGGTGTTTCCTGCAGGTCTCTCTCTCTCTGTGTGTCTGCGGCCTGGGCGTGTCTCTCCCCCTCTCCCCTGGCTCCTCGCTCCACCAGCACACCTGCTCTTTGCTGCCATCAGCTCAGCGCCCTCGCCAGATTGTTGCCTCGACCACAGTGGATGGAAACGCGCCCCCCACCCCTATCATGTCATCTTATAGCACAACCAGGAGTACTGGAGAACCAGGCCAATGTTTTGTGTCGTGTGTACATGAGCCCTTGTGTTTCAGCAATGTTGCTGTGATCATGGCAAGGATCACTCCCTCTTTCTGAATCTGATACGTCCATTAACATCTCCCTCACTGAGCCTGGCTTGTTCTCAGTGTGTGTGTGTGTGTGTGTGTGTGTAACGGGTTTGAGTTTGGAAAGTCCTGCCGTGTGGCAGGCTGTCAAATGTGGGCTTTATGACACCGAAAATCAGTGTAGGATGGTGGCGTACACACCTAAACGCACACACGCGCCTACACACACACACACACTCACACACACACACACAATGACCCATAAAACAGGGTGAGTGGGACCAGAGAACTATAATTGGGCCTCTACGCGCTGTTAAAAATCACCCTCACATCAACGAGGGGTCCATGACAACCACCTACAGAGAGCACGCACACACACAGTGACACATACAAACAAAGACACAACCACATTAACCCACACACGTGTGTGTGTGTTCTATTCTGGTCATCTCGTCTGTTCCGGACACAGTGGGCGGTCGGTAACACAGTCAGGGACAAGGTCTCCCACATCACAACACCACCCTGCTCTCTGTGTGTATGCAGGTGCATGTGTGTGTGTCTGTCTGTGTGTGTGTGTGTGTGTGTGTCTGCCTGTGTGTGCGTGTGTCTGTGTGTGTGTGTCTGCCTGTGTATGCATGCAGAGTGCTTAAAAGTGTCGACTGTTTGGGTCCTGGCTGTGTGGATGAGAGTGTGTGTGCGGCTACGCCCATATATGGGCTATAGGGTATTAAGGCCCACTATAAAACACAAAGCCTCTATCCTTAGGAGAGGAAGTGAGGAAAACAGCCCATGTGTGTCATTTATGGAGCATGTTATACTAGTGTAGGGCAAGGACAAAGCACAGAGGCTGGCAGGTACAGTGGCTCTCTGGGACTAGGGCTCTGGGTGGAGTGGGTGTGTGTGGTGTGAGAAAGGATTCTGACCTATGCGCAAGCCCAGCTATTAGGACAGTATTAGGAAAGCACTGTTATTACAGAGCCTATATCGTCTAAAAATGGTACACACACACACACACGCGCACACACAGCCCTCTTTGGATATTTGCTTCATACACTCACTGAACCCAAAACACACAGTGAATGACAACGGTCTATCGTATAAACAATCTCTCCGGGTTCTAGGTTACAGTCAGAGTTCAGGGGTCAAGCTGTTATGTGACCTGTACATGCAGGGGCAACCTGTCACAAGTAGAGCCAATTTCTGCTGATTCTCCAGGCTGTGCTGCCCTCAAGTGGCTGGAAGAGGAAGGGGTTGCCCTGGAGAAGAACTGGGACACAATCAGTGGAGCGATCCTCTTATCCAGACCTGTCAGTTTCTATCTGGATTTATAACGGGCTGCCTTTAATCCACTCTTTCCCTCGCATGCTCACACACACACACACACGGAGGGGAGAGGGAGGCCTGAGTTGGAGAGCGTGAGCGAGCAGAGGGACGACACCGCAGTGAGAAGGAGATTCATCAACAACGTGTTTAGTCTTGGAATGAGATGTAGAGGTGTGGAGCAAGACATAGATGAAGATGAGAGAGACACAGAGAGGAAATGGAGACAGAAAGAGAGAGAGGAGAGAGAGACAGAGACTAGAGAGACAGAGAACAACAGAGGAGAGAGAATGAGTAGTGATCAGTCAGACAGAACAGGAAGCAGCAAGAGAGAGAAGGAGAGGAGAGATAAGGGAACAAAGCCAGTGGACTCTCCTGGAAAAGGTCCATGGCCTCTAGGACAATTAGAACTTTGGAAAAACTGAAGGGAAAGACCTGGACTAGACCTCTACATCCAAGACAAACAGACTCCACTCCTAGCATATCCTCTGACACACACACACACCTAAACAATACAGTCCTTATTTCATTTTTGGCCATTTTTGTTTCACCACAGTTGCTCCCCTTACGTTTTCGATGGTGTGTGTGTGTGTGTGTGTGTGTGTGCCATGCTGGACTGGACTTGCAGGTCTTCAGCTTGAGAGTGAGACAGCAGACAGCGTGGGCTGATATGATGGGAGGTTGGGCATGGGGCTTTGTGTGTTTCCTTCCATGAATGAACATCTGTGTGTGTGTGTGTGTGTGTGTGTGTGTGTGTGTGTGTGTGTGTGTGTGTGTGTGTGTGTGTGCGTGCATATGTTTGGCTATGAGTGCCCTTTCATATTAATGAATTGCCTGTTGTATCCTGTCTGGGGTATGGGCCAGACCTTTGACATGCTAAAAAACGTGTTCTTTGGTTGACCTAAGGCAACCTTACATAAGCACGCACGCACTCACACACTCACTCACTCACGGCCAACGGATTTACTCACTGCCGTAAAAATAAACGTTCATTCATACACCGAGGACTGACCCCACGAAGAATGAGTCACACAGTAATATCCACTTCCAGCTCTGTGGTCATTAGAAATGAAATGAACACAAAAGAGCACATGGATGACGATGTGTGTGTGGTTGGGAGGGGTTGTCGAAGTGTGTATGTCTGTCTGTGTTTGTGTGTGCGTGTAATGCCTGTCTGTCTGTCTGTGTGTGTGTGTCTCTGCGTGCCCCTAGAAGAGTCTGTCTCGTACCTGTGACCCCTCCGAAGGTTCCGTAGGTCATGTTGCAGGCCGTCCTCTGCAGGTGATGCTCGTACACCAGCTTGAGCTGGTACTGGGCCCCGTGCTCCACGTTCCCCACTAGCCCTGCACAGGGACGGACAAACACACACACACACACACACGCACACAGCTGTTTCCTACCCCTTGAAAACTCCAGGCAACTTGGGACGCAAGCCTATGTTGTGCTCTGCAAAATTCCGTCGTAAGTGTAAATTGCTACGTGGGATACATGCATTGAAACGTTGTACACAAGAAATTGACGTTCTTGTAATGTGTCACTAGCGAGGCTCAAATGGCATCCATCTTGGTCAGAAGTGTTATTCGTGACCTATATGGTGGGTACATTGTCTGGGAAGGCTGGTTCGTTCAGCACACGGGGGAGTTACCTGACACGGAGTACACACACAGCTTCCTGGGGTGAAGCACGGCCAGGTGGAGGAGCTCTGAACACCTTGGAGAGACAAGCACAACACCTGGGGTCATTCAGAGGTCAACGAGGAGACATGTGACTCGAGGCTCTGTCGCTTCATGATGGAGAAGTAGGATTCTCCGGGCTTCTTTGACGGATCCTGCGCGAGGCCTAGAGCTGTGACGACGGCAGCTCGACTCAAGTCTTACAGTGAATTTAAAAAACACTCTGTTGGTCCAGCTGAGTAAAACACAAGCAGGGAAAGATTTAGAGGTTCGTCAGATTTGCATCTGTGGCTCCCAAAAAATGTTCCACAGCTTGGTTGTGAAGTCGTTTTGCGTCTTCCGAACCGAACCTTGCAATGTTGGAAAAGGCAAAAACAACCCCAACAATTCGAGCCCGGCGATTTCTTTTTCCCCCGAAAACCACAAAGCCCTCTGTTGAAGAAAGCTGCTGTCACAACATCCGGGCCTCGCCCGCCCCTCCCGGCAATATTTACAACGTGTTTGTCTGCCAAGTCTATTCCCAAATTCTTTGCCGGTGGCTTTAAGTAATGCTAACCGCTACCACCCTCCGACAGAACAGAACATACCCAAACAAACAGTCATAGAACCCCTTTGACTCCAGCTCTGACATCCCCCTTGCGGGGAGACTTTCGGAACGCCGCCCCGGCTTTTCACGGAACCCTGGCTCTCCGGGAGGTCCCTGGGCCCCCGGTGTGGGACACTGGTGATGACATGTGCTGACATTCCATCTTCCCACTCGTTCACTAATCTCTGTTTTGTCTGTCTCTGCCCCTCTTGGATAGTTCTGGGTCTTAATGAGTGTTCAACAGTTACATTTCAGTTCTCCATGAGGAGGGGAAGAGGTGGGTACTTTCAACATTTTGCTGAACATGATTTCCCATTGAGAGCTAATTTATCTACAACAACAATGTGGAGCGAGGCCCTTGGGTAGCAACAACTATGCTGGTGACTTAGCGGTTAGCCGAATGCTGTCAGAGTAGCCCAGTTTAGCACTCAGGGGTTGGTAGAGTCGGATAAATCCACAGGATAGAGCTAAGCTCATGATATGGTGGTTAGCTGAACAGGGCCAGTAATAACAACTGGCAATCTGCTGAGTTTCAGCGGTCAAGAATACTGTAAAAGGCATTATGAAGGCATTTGAAGGCCTAGACCAAAAACCGATACTGTGTCCATTAGACTCATATATAACTACAGCATCCCTTCCAGGTCATTTTTTGGGTTCCATTTTATCAACACCCCATATGGAAAAGCACCCACATGCCGCCCAAAGTGCAGTTCAGTACCAGTTCTTGTGTGGACAGGTCTGAGGAGGTCGAACCCCCCTTCGTGACACGGAGCTCCAGTAGCTTGATGTGGGCTCTAAGCAGGGCTATGTTGGGCTAATGCCAGCGTGACCTGCACCACTTCAGTAAAAGGCCACACATAGCCAGCCCAAGGAGGAAGAGAGGGGCGGAGGAAGGAGGAGGTTAAGAGATTAAAGACGTCATGAGTGACTGAGCGGTCTGTCCGCTTTGCTGCGGAACTCCCGAGAGATGTGGATAACCCGAAGGTGACGAGGCGTACACCCTTAGGAGTTACTTTACAGTCTTATGTTGTGTGTGTAGGGCATTTTTTTTTTGGGGGGGGGGGGGGGGGTTCCGTGTGCGTGTGTGTACGCTCCTAATAACGTCTACTTACGAGACGAACTTGCCCACTTCCACCTGGATGACGGGGTCTCGGAGCTGCACCTCCAGCAGCTGGGCGTCCGCCTTGCTGGCCTCGCCGGGTTTGGAGGCGTGGGGCGAGAACACCCGCAGCACCCCCATGTAGCTGCCCACCACGACCTTATCTACAGGACACAGCACTCAGTATCTCACTGCAGCCCATACACTTTTTACAACATATATATGTATTATATATACACACACACACAACATTGTATATTAGCATTAGGTGTATTGTTTGTTTGGTTTTATGCTCACACTTTATTGTTGTGGTTTGCCATAGACGTCACACACACTTACCATGCCCTGTGCCACTGTTGTCCACGTCTCCAACACACAGGCATCCTTGATCAAACTCCTCCCCTTCGCCTAATACCGTGGCCCACCAATCACGAGCCTTGAACAGAGACATGCCGCTTCTGGTAGGCAGAGAAAATGAAAAAAAAGAGTTTATTCTTTACCGTGGTCATCACAAGCACACCTACCCCTCCCTCTTTCTCGATGAAACAATGTAATAACTGGGAATAGATGCACACCCCCCCCCCCCTCACACGTGCAGGGACACTCCATGTATGGAAACAAAGACGTCCAACGTCATTTTTTTTTTTTCCTGGGAACATTAGCTCAAACGAGCTACTTGCAGGGGAGAGGATGAGTGCCCTTCAGAAGGAGGACGGGAGTCGAACGCCACAGACAGACGCTGGGAGCCACTTCAGAACCCATGACGCACTCCCTGGACACACACGGCTGGGACTCGCTTCCAGGCAAGAAAAACGGAGCTTTCGATGTTGGAGGACAGGGAACACCAATACTGGGTGTGTTTGTGACTTATGTCAGGCACCACGTCGAGGCTCGAGCTACACGTCGGTGCGTTTGTTTTTTTTGTTTGTTTGTTTTTTACTGTATCCACCTATAACCTACATGTTCATGTTTCTCTTCTTTGCGTCAGTCTACACATTGTGCTGCCGTGGGGATTGTTACATCACAGAGCACCACAGGCTACTCAGGGGATTCGCAGGCTCAGGCATTCAGTATTTTAATGGGTCTACTGGCTACATCTTTCCAGCCGTGTGAAACTGCCCTTATGTCACCAAGTAGCCTTCTACTTCAATGATTAGGTCGACTACTCCTGCAGATCCACGAAGACTTAGCAAGAGCCTCAATTCTTCAAAAGTAGAGTTGCTGTTGGCATGACTCTCCAAGCCCAGCAGGTGTTACACACAAGCCGGCACACTAGCCAATGGCAATCCAACCAGTCACATGACTATGGATTGTATCAGGGTGCGGGCCAAGCAGCTTTCCTAATTGCTAACTGCTGAGCAGGTGGAATGGACAGCTAATCCGAATACACAGGGACGGAGAGAGAGAGAGAGAGAGAGAGAGAGAGAGAGAGAGAGAGAGAATCCCTTGCCCCACACCCACCTACAACCTAATCTATATCAAGACCATAAACCCAACGATTAATGTGGTCTTCGTAAGGATGGTGCTCCAGACTGGAAACAATATGTTGCCTATGCTAATGAAACTCATTAAAAACTGCAGGATCACATGAAATCAAGGCTGATAGTAACAGGAGCAATTGTTAGCCATGGTGGCCCTAATTGACCATGTACATATTTTACTGATTGTGGAACATTTGTAAATAGGCTACAGTTCATTTGATAATATTTACCAACTGGTGGAAAATATGGTTTAAGTCTTTGCAGATTATTAGGCATCTTGTTCTGCTGTCACATACGTTAAACTCACTGCTCAGCTACCTCATCCATTTCAAGATTAGGAATGTTAATGTTGTTTGAAAAATCCCTGCAGAGGAAGACATGACACACAAAGCACGCTCTTATGTATTTCGACGTTTTTTTAAGACAGTATTTGAGCACGAAGAATGATTGAAGCAATATATCTTTATTATAGTAGCTTTGTATTTAGTGATGCCTACTTAAGGTCTGCTAGCAAGTTCATCCTCTGTTGATTCTTCGAACCAAAATACCTATATACTGTGCGTCGGGTTTGCATTTGGCTTGGTACATTTGGGAAAAATTGCATCCTTTATTGCCCAAATAATAGTCGTGTCAAAGAAACTCTACTTTTTTTAGGTAAGTAGTAGTAACTTAGGTATATGGCTAATTAGCCCCGCGCGCTAGCCGGCTACTGCACCTGGCTTGCTTATCAATTCCTGCTCGTGTTTGTGTTATTTTAGTAAAACTCTCGAACATGGCAAAAGAGCTAACAGTTTTATTTGTGTTTCACTTACCTCTCTGAAGACAAGCCTGCTTGCAATTTGAGGTTTGCTGCTATGACAAAAATCACATTTCTTGTGTCATTATGTCCAACTTGCTTGAAACCATCTCACTGTTGTCATAGCAGTGACGCTAAACTGTGGGATATAGTGGCGCGCATGAACGGACATGAACACAAGACTCATGGGAAATTGAGTTTTTCAACTGCATGCAATGCGTTCTTGTAAAAGTTGGCAGTTGAACCATAGACAGTCTGAGTTGAACAAAATATGAACTATGTTGGTGGTGAGGTATATCTTACGCCACTTCAAAACAATAGGCTGTAAAAGGTCAGGCGCATTAGCGTCTTACTTAAAAAATACGAAATACTTTCATGCTTAATTGATAGAGATAGGCCTATATTAATGCTTAATTGACGCACGTGTACACGGTATTTAAAACTTTAATGTTTATTCATTATTCCATTCATATTGCGTGTTAAAAGGGTTTGTATTAAAAGGTTATTCACAAAAGTGAATAATAGGACTGTAGCTCAAACAATAATATAGTGTGGAAGGTTGGGAAATTCCTTTGACCATGTCAGGCCAGGGATGTATGTTTATAATCCTGTGATCATAAACTAACTTCATTCAAAGCAAAATTACCCGAATTCATTGGTGGTGGGGGAAGAGGGGGGGGGGATGAAAAGATCATAAGAGGAAAACAAACAAATTATCATGTTTTTTTCCACTCACACACCTTTCAAGTTCATTTCACACACGTGCGCTTATTTTTATCGACAAAATTGCAGGGCTGCCAACTTTTCAAAAAACCTTGGAGTGAGATTTGGTGGGGCCAACCAAAATGTTGCTGCAAACAAAGCAATTGTACACATGTCATTAAAGAGGTGCTATTTCTCATTCATCCTGATGATGTAGGCATTTTTTTATTATCTATTGTATTTGAATGGCATTTCAAGAGTGCTGATATTTAATAATAGCACTGGTAAGTTACTTAGTTACTTTGCAAGAGTTCTAGGAATGAAGTATGATGAGTCAATAAAAAAAGATTCCATAAAAATGTCTTATTTTAAGGATAGTGTGTTAACAACACTAATAGTCAATATTTTCAATTAAATACATATCATTCAAGATACAACAATATGCAATATTATAGCAAATATTTAAGCTGTTTGTCTGCAGCAGTCCGTGTTGTGCCTATGACCCATCCGAAGTGCAGATACAATCCATAAATTCTGTCATGTGATATTGCTCAACTAACTTCCTGCCTTTTTTTAAAGAGAATTCAATAAGTTATATACTAGTTTCAACTTTAGATTAGATTCAACTGTATTGTCAGTAAAGTGTAATGCAATGTATGCAATGCGCATATAGTATTTTTTATATAGAATATGAAAGATCTTAGGTATATACAGTGTTAACAGTTTTGACAGGATGAACGGTATCAGGCCAAGGTGTAGGAGAAAAACTATCCTAAAGTCAGATTTAGAAGAACTTTGGTCTGTACTTGAACTGAAATTATGTATTTAGAAAATATATAAATATATTTCTTCAGAACACAATAAACAAACAAAAACAATTACCTTAATCACCTTTGCTTTAAATTTACCACAGAGTAGAAAACAGTCAATAATTACAAAATAGAAAAGTATTTCTAAAAATTGCTGAAATGTATGTCATTTCGTATTACGACAATTGAAAAAATCTGTACATTCTCAATAATTGAAAGAGAGCAGTCCATCTGTGAAATGGATATTTTCAAATTGATTGTTATAATGTGGCTTTCAACCTCAGAAATGTCTTTCAATGTGATATTTCACCTGACCAGATAGATGACAAGGTGAAGACAGGAATGGAATACGAAACATGTTCTGAAACATTGACAGGTAATACAGACTGAAATATAAAGTTCAGCTTTAGGGGCCATAAACCACATGGAAGAAGTGACTGGCTTCACAATCTTTTGTCCTCGGTATTTCCATCTAGATTGTTTAAATATTTAATATTTCACCTCTAAAGAAATGTGACTAATGCCAGTATACTCCCACACGTCCAACACAAACACACTTGATATGCACTCCAATTCAAAGACTATAAGGCAAAAATGTTCGTTTTTAGGTTTTCTTGTTGCTCCCCTTTCCTATTGAGGTCCCAAGTCTCCTTTCATCTCATTCTCAAAGGCCTCACATAGAGATGAAGAACTAACTGTATGGGGAAAGGGGAGGGAGGGGAAAGTGCAACAGCCAGCAGAGAAGGCTTTCTAAGAAGTGGAGCTAGTTACTAGCTCCAACTGATCAATATTTGCAGGAATTTTTTTGTGCAGATTTTGTGTGACCATTCATTTTTTATTCTTTCCTTTATCTGACTCCCGGAAGAAAACACTAGTAGCCCATCTCCACTACAGCAAGCCCACATGAAGCAATGCAGTAATAATCATCAAGTAACCATCAAAAACCAACACCAAATGAAACACAAAATGATAACTTTATTGAGAACAATATTAAGTCAAGCATCTGTGATATGAAAAAAATTATGATGTCATAAGTGTGTATGACTATGATCTCTGTGTAGTGAAAAAGAGAAAAAGAGAGAGAGAGTGAATGTGTGTGTGTGTGTGTGTGTGAGAGAGAGAGAGAGAGAGAGAGAGACAGACAGAGAGAGAGAGAGAGAGAGTCAGACAGAGAGAGAGTGAATGTGTGTGTATGTGTGTGTGTGTGTGTGTGTGTGTGTGTGTGTGTGTGTGTGTGTGTGTGTGTGTGTGTGTGTGTGTGTGTGTGTGAGAGAGAGTAAGAGAGAGAGAGAGAGAGAGAGAGAGAGAGAGAGAGAGAGACAGACAGACAGAGAGAGAGAGAGAGAGTCAGACAGAGAGAGAGAGAGTGAATGTGTGTGTATGTGTGTGTGTGAGAGAGTAAGAGAGAGAGCATGGGATGCATGATGTTTGTCAAACATCTGAACAACAGCCGCACACGAGTTTGCTGGACAGCCACTGGAGAAACCTGTCAATCATAAGAAAAAACATAAAATGCAATCTGCCATACCACTACGCATCCTTACAATGAGGGTCTTGCTGTCTTTACCCACATTCTACCACCCCCTCCATTTAGCCTTTCTGCTATCTGTCCTCACCTCTTTCCCACATTCTTCTTTTTCTTTTTCTCCTCCTCCACCTTGTTTTCAGAGTATTCCTCTGGCTGTTTGTTACTGACTTCCAACACAGTCAGTGTTTTAACAAACGAATGCGTTTTGGTCGTCTTCTTGCCTTTGCCAGACTTCTTCTTCTCCCCTTTGCAAGTCTTCTTCTCTTCTGTCACATCCTGAAAGCAGAACATAAGCTTACATGGACGAATCACTGAGCAGAGAAATTTGAACCAATGAAATCATGGTTCTTTTCCAGCCTCATTTGTCTGCAATTTATCATCAATTATTGTGCAAATTGGGATGATGCTTTAACGTTGAATATCATGATATATTTGCATATGATGATAATGACTCACTTGCTCGAGCTCTTCCAATCCTCCTTGGAGCAGCTTCTTTGCATCGGCGCTCAAGTTTTGGATTGGTGCCAGACGAGGGGGGGGTAAATACCCCACAGCAGGCAGAGTCTCAGGCCTTGCAGGACTCACAACTATGACGGTGACATGGTTGAGGGGAGTCAAAGTCCGGGGAAGCTGCTGTTTCAAGAGGAGGGCCTCGGGAGTAGGGGGAGTCTGAGGGGGGGATTCGATGGCATCCTCGATAGTGAAGGGGACCACAGGAGTGGGCTCTGTCTCAGCAAGATCCTGGTGAGACAAGAGAAGACATCACCTTTTGGCATGTGGGACCTGGGATCTTTCCATGGCTCTTTAGGATGATAATCAACAAACAGTGCCATGCCATACCTTGGATCAAACAATAGCTGAATAAATTAATATGTACAGTCTCTGTATTGATTACTTACAAAGGGTTGGATGGATGACTTCTGTTCCTGGGAGGGTTGGACCTGTAGTGGGGAACTACATACCTCGGGTGGTTGGACCCTCTCAGTGCAGGCCCTGCAGGCCATGCGCAGCTTCTCAACCTCTCTCTGCCAGTCCTTCAGGCCCGACAGATTGATTTCATCTCTGCAGTCGTTCTGGATCACTTGGATCAGTGCATTGAAATCTTGGCTGACCCGCATATACTTCTGTGCCTGAATCCTCTGGAGCCTTCTCCCTCTGACATTATAAACGAGTCTTCTTAGAGACGCACCCATCAGGCCTTGTCCCTGGCTCTTCACACGAGACATCTCTTTGAAGTACTCGTTGGTGTTCAGGATCTCCGCCTTGGTTTTCTTAAGGTCCTGTTCCAGGGCAACCAGGGATTTTTGGAACCTTTTCATCACTCTTGCGACACGGAACTGCCTGTTGCGCTCCTTCTGATCGTGTAGCATGGTGGGGTGCACGTCATTAGTGACGCAAGGCTTGGTCACAGCTCTCGCAGAGGAAGAAAGATGGGCCTGGGCTTCGTAATCTATAACATGATTCTAGGGAGACCAAAAGTAAAGTACAATGTGCAGGAACAGGGCAGAGAGAAACATGTTAAAATGTGAAGATCCATATGGTGAGTGGAAAAGCTGATTCAGCACTAACAGAAAAACAGGCCAATTAATTGACTTTTTGTCACACACATACACATACCAGGCGTTTATCCGGAAGTGGATTCTCCTGGTGGTCACGGTCCTCATCAGACTGTGAGTCAGATGGGAACATATTGTTCACAAAGTCTATCTTCAAAATGTAATGTACCTTGATGCTTTTGATGCACAAACTGACCAGAAAATTTGTCTCGCTGACTGAGTGTAGAGAGAGGTCATCATCATCTACGGTCTGTCGGTGAGTGTTTCCACCACGTTCCACTTCCTATATTAGAGACACAGTCACTCAGAGGTATTTGATCATGTTTTCTGTTTAACCATTTAAGTTTAAGTTCATACAAACTTGTATCATATGTTACATCCATTTCACTTATTACTATGCAAAGACTTACCAGAAAATCTTCATCATTAAAGGATTGTAGAGAAAGATGGTCCCCATTTTGCCAATCCTTTTCATTGGACTGCATAGTGGTCCCATCAAGTTCACCTCCCTACATTAGAGACACAGATAGATTGTTAGTTTTGATCAATCAAATCTCTGAAAACCACTGCATTAGGCTATGGCCAATAACAATGATTATGGGAAAGTGTTATCAGAGAGGAGCTGACCTGACTGGAAGAGTTTAGTTTCGGCATGTCACAATGATTGGCTTTGAAGCAATTGAGAGAGAGAAAACGTTAAACATTTGTAACTGCAATGCTTTTGAGGTTTGATTTAGAGGCCATTTGTGGACTGAGGCTTGAGTCTCTTTTTACTGATGTGGTCAGTTATAACAGTACACAAAAAGAAAACTATATATCAAAACTTGCTTTAAATGTATTTGATGATATTGACGGTAACTGCATAACGAAAGTATGGATTACATTTAGAATTAAATTGTGTTTTACGTGTACGATTACAATATATAGGGGAAACATTAATGTGTAAAAAAGGATTACTCACCAAAAAGCACAACAATGTCTGAATAGCCTGATCTTCTGTGAAAGCTTCAAATACGATCTTCAAGTTAATTCACCTACCTGTTCAGAAGAATGTGATGTAGCTTTGTAATGTCTCATTAAAGTATGAATATACACCATTATGACGTTTTTGTACGTCATGTGTAGCATTCGGACATACTTTTATATGCTACAGAACGTATGTCCGTAATATACATATACGTCAATATTCTTCATTAGAAATGTGTGATACACACAATCATAGCTCAGATGACTCCAATAAATAAAATGCAAACAAATGCCCACTAAACTTCAACAGTATGCGATCATTGTTTCTTGGCCCATCTGCACTACACGTTCCGTCATGTAGGACAAATTTGATTTTGAAATCCATACAGCCCAGCAGTCCTTTAAACTGACAACATCGACCAGTGCCATTCAATTATTATTAAGCTTTATTGATTGATTTATTTTCAAAACTGCTTTCAATGTATTTGAATTTTGAATCTGAAAGACATTTTCTTAGTTGTACAGCCATGATATTTAGGGTAACTGAATAACGAAATTGTGGATTAAATTTAGCATAAAATTATGTTTTACGTGTAGGCTATTACAATGAATAGGGGAAACATTACTGTGTAAATAAGAATTACTCACCAAAAACCACAAAAGTGTCTGGATAGCCTGAGAAAATCTTCTGAGAAAGCTTACAATAGTATTCAAGTTATTCACCTACCTGTTCAGAAGAAATGTGATGTAGCTCTGTAATGTTTAATGTAAGTATGAATATACACCATTATGACGTTTTTGTACGTCACATCATGTGTAGCATTCGGACATACTTTTATTAAGATAGAACGCATGAAATAAATATGTCAATATTTCTCATTCGAAATGTATTAGCTACACACAACCATGTAGCAGAAGACTCCAATAAACAATACGCAAACAAATGCCCACTACATATCACAACATATGCTATAATTGTTACTTGTCCCATCTGCACCACACGTTCCGTGATGTAGGGCAGATTTCTTTTGAAATCCAAACACAGCCATGCATGCAGCAATCCTTAAATTGGCAATATCTTTCCTGTCTGTATAGGTGGGACACATCCCCCCCCCCCAATATTCAAATCTGGTCAAAATGTTCCCCCAAATATATTGATATATATAAATGCGCTATGCTACGACAGGCAACCATGCACGCTGTCCGAATTCATTAAAAGTATAAATTGCGTGTTAAACGTATTTAAGTCGATAGTCAAACAACTATCCTGGTCCATTAACTCTCATGGCATTTCGATTACCTTTTTCTTCTGAAAAGTCCTGCTTCCTTCAATGCACATAGGGCTACTTATTTTAATGTTGTAACGTTAACAGCATATGTAAGATTTTTGCATAAGAATGTCCCAGATTAAAATAAAGAGTATGCAATTATGACTCCCTGAATTGTTAACACTAATTTTTCTTTTTTTCTTACCAAAACGATCAATTTCATGATACCGACAGAGGTAATGTCGTTTTGCTTCCCATTTGGGGGAGCGTGTCTTTGTATTGGGGTGAGGTGAGCAAATTATCCTATTTGTTGAACTTAACTCGTATTTGGGGGAGTGTACTCATATTAGTGGGTGTATTGCACTTCAGGGCAACGACTGTCAATTTTAATTATCCATGAATCCTGAGTCAAAATTAGGGCTCGTCCGGGATTTGAACCCGGGACCTCTCGCACCCTAAGCGAGAATCATACCCCTAGACCAACGAGCCGCTCCTGAGACCAATGTGGACAGATTGAGTAGTGTAACCCACGTGTTTGGAACTGAACTAATTCTCAAACTTTATTGAAGCAGACTAGTTGAAAAGGACCTTGGCTGCCATCTAAAGGTGTCATTTAGAAATACAACTTATATTCAACTTGACTCTAGGTAATGATGTCAATTTAAAAACTGTTATGTTTCATTTAACAAGTCATAAGCTATTATTGCCAGTTTTATTGATATAATTCTATGTTCTCCCCTTCAGACAAATTCAAAACATTTAATAAAAGGCAACATGCAGGTGGTAGCAGCACAGACACATGAAAGACTGAACAGGTGCAGACAGAACTCAGACATTTCCACCCCCACAGGGAACATCCCAGAGGTAGTGTTCAAATGTGAAACAAAAAGTAGTGACTTTTTTTTCAATATATATTTTAAGGCCATAAAATAAAGGCCATGAGTTAACATCTAAGAAATATAGTATTTTTGTACTTCACTTCCCCAGATAGTTATTACACACAGGGCCTTCTAGAACAACCCCTTGGTCTATTATTTCTAGTAGAAGGTTCTGACTCCCCAGGTCCCAAAGCCCTGATGATAGTGATAATGTATTGAACATCTTCTAGTGTATACTTTCATTGTAGCATTCTAGACAGCTGGAAAACATACACTGTTGCTGTCTGTTCACCAATGTTTACCACCACCTAGAACAACTTTCAGTTGCTGCATTAAGTAAAGTGCTCTTACCGGATGTGTATTTAATTGAGAACTCTGTCTGAGAATGTATACACAACCAGTTTCTGCAAGAATGACAATTGCATCCACGAAAACCTATCCCACATTAGTAACACTTATACACAGAGGTTAAAGTGCATCGCTTCTGCCCAACTCACTGCTGTTCTCACAAGGTTGCACATAAAGGCAGCACTCCGGCATGCGAGTACCCTGAAAATAAGCAACCCAACACTTCCCTTCTTAAAACGTTCCAACGTCAATATTACACGACGATTCCGAATCTGTTAAATATTATGAGAGAAACCAGAAAAAAAGGTGCCACCACAGTGGGACCCGTCTAGCAGACGAGGGACCGCGGGGTGTCCTCCATGGTGACAGTATGGCCAAGAGCATGCTGGGACTGCCTGGCAGCGCACCATCTGCTGATGCTCAACCGATCAACATTTTATACAAACGTTATATCAAAAATAATATAAGACATACATTGTAATAACAACGTGAAAATAATAAAAGAGGGTTTCACATTTTTTCTCATACTGGGGTGGAGTATGCATACAGTGTTCAGTTGGACACATGGACAGACACAAAGACAAAGATTAGCGTACTTAAAAAACACCCGAGGGGGAAAATAAATGTCTCTTTAAAAACGTGGCGAAGTGAGCTGTCAGGATCTGACAATTTGTCCCCATGAATGAGCGTTTGTGAAGATGCTTTGTAGCCACAGAATGGGATTCGAGGAGGGCGGAAGGTGGTCGACCGTGGAGCTAGAGTCTATTGAGGGGCTACGGTGGGGGCTGGTCGTAGCCTTCTAGAGTCAGGCGGTCCACTTCAGTTCCATGTGGGGGCAGTGGGATGTATGCTGTGGGGGGAGGGGGGGGGATTGAGAGTTAGAGAATCTTCTGAAGGATGGAGTTGGGCACTTCCAGAGTCTCGTCCTTTACAAGGACGATGTCATAGGAGTCCAGATATTTCTCCAGTCGCTCTTCTACCTACAGGCAGGGAACACATAAAAAAAAAATCAAATGAGTCGAGGGTAAATGTGCAAGACAGAAGCTGCTAAGGTGTGAAACACTGGGGTTTCGTCGGAAACGGCTACCTTGTCGTTGAGGAAGCCGATCTTGAGGATGTTCTCCACGTTGGGCACGCCGTCGGCCATGTGCAGGTCGCCCAGGGAGTCGCCCAGCAGCACGATGTTGCAGTTGTCCTTCACCTGCTTGAAGTAGTCCGTGTTGCGCAGGGCCCCGTCGTGCTTGTTGTAGACGTGGATGACCTCCCCCTTGAAGCCCCGCAGCACGCCCTGGGACAGAGGGGGAAAACAGCGCCCTCCGTCAGTGCTGTGGGGTATTACAGAAAGCTGCGTTGTGTTCGCCGGGGTTGCCCCCCCCCCCCCCCCCGCGCGCGTTTGAAACACCCCAGCGCCCTCTGTTGACAACAGCTCAACTGAGGACAAGACATTCATGTCCCTTGAGAGAGAAAACATTTGTACGTTTGTTTTTTCGCTTAGGTCAGCAAGAAGGGGGGGACGGGGGACTCACATTCTCATCGAAGTCCATGAAGTTGGAGACCACCTTGATGTTTGGGTGGTAGACCCCGGCCTGGCGGATGATCTCCTCCAGGACGTCGCCCAGTCCGGCCGAGAAGATGAACATGGGCACGTTGTGCTGATGGAGGCGGTCAAAGAACTGCTCGTATCCCTCCCTGTGGGAGACGCAGGCGTCACACGACGTGTAGGACGCACACACACTGAAACCGCTGCATACCCTCAACTGGAAACACACATTTGAACATGTCTTCATTATGAATGAGTTCATTTACCGTAAGCAGGCGTCTGACTCCCTCACCACCTCCGGGAGTTTGTCCTTCTGTAACCTCTGCTCTACCAGTAACGTGTGGGACTTGAAATACCTGGCAGGGCATACGAAACACAAGTTTAAAACCCTGAGTCATGACAAAAAAATGTTTTTACATATAGTGTACATACAGTAGGTCCCATACATACAGAAACAAAGACAGAAAGAAAGAGAGAATGACGGAGAGAAAGATGTATAGACTCACCATTCTACCATGAAAGGATATTTCTCCTCCATTGTCAGGTGGGGATCGATCTCTATGGGGTAATACGTCTCCTTGAGCTGCAGCAGCTAAGACAAGACAACAAAACAGGCCGCTATCAACAGGCGGCACGTCAGTCGTCTGGACAGCGCACGTCGTTACGGCAATGACGAAAACCCTACCTTTTCCCGACATTCTTCAGAGACGAGACTGCAGTTGTCAATGATGTCTGCAACGGAGGAACAAGAACACAAGTCAGATGTCAGATGTCGGGCCACGGGCAGCGCAGCGCGACCCCCGCAAGTCGTCATCGACAGGAACACGTCCTTTCGCGGCGCCGTCTTACTTACTGTGACACGTCGGGCAGCGTTTGCCGTTGACGGCAAACTTGCTTAACGTCATGTCAAAGTCTGTGATGATCTGGCCAAAACAACGAGGAGGAGACAAATCAAGGGAAGAAAAAGGTAGACTACTATGCAGGGGAATCCCGGCCGGGTCTTCCTGCTAGGGCGAGTTGGCACACACACACCTGTAGTTTGGAGGCTCCGCCCTTAATCAGACCACAGATGATCTGCTCCACTCGCTCCGGGTCCCTCATGTGGACCGTGTTCTTCTCAAACTCTGGCATCTGAGTGAGAGATAGAGATAGAGATAGAGAGAGAGAGAGAGAGAGAGAGAGAGAGAGAGAGAGAGAGAGAGAGAGAGAGAGATAGAGATAGAGATAGAGATAGAGATAGAGAGAGAGAGAGTGTAAGGGGGAGGCAGATAATGACAGCCTGTAAATGTTGATGTAACCACCGTGATACACGTTTGCTGGTCAAAAACAAATACATGAAACAGGAAATAAAAGGACTGGGAAGAACTAGATGAATAAAGCCCTGCTTTTGTCCTGTTTAAGAGCAGAGCAGATGCTTGCGTCCAGACGTTTTCAGGGGGTTCTCAGCTTGGTCTCTGGCATGTGGGACCCAAGTTCTCACAGCAGTCATGTTACCTTTTTCCATTTCTGAAGTAAGACAACCCAGGAACTGTCAGTGTGTGTGGTGAGGGGGGGCGGGGGGGGGGCTGTGTGGGGGTGGAGGACTTTTTCAAGACTGAATATTCCCCACGGAAAACAAACACTCACACACAGCACAGCTGCTAATGGATCCTGTGTCCATAACAAGAAGACAAACCCGAGCAAGTCTGTCAGCTTGAAGGTAAACCAACCAACGCAAGAAAGAGAAAGCCCTACCTCATTCACACAGAGAAAAACTGCAAATTGGTAGGGAGGGGAAAAGAGAGAGAGAGAGAGTCTTTGGCTCACGTTTTGTTCATTTCAACACAATGGAGGAGAAAAAAAAAAGACCTCGATGAACTTTGTTTTGGATCTTAGAATTTTTGGTGCCGTTTGTGGAATATTCATTGTCAATCACCTAGGTCACATGGGTAAGACTTGCTGGGTAAGACCAATCAGAGCTGTGTCGGCAGAGGCAGTGATACGGCGCTGGGTTTTAAGAGGTGTTGATGGCATGTCAGAGCAGGAACGCACACAGCAACGCTCACATACAGTGGACGTGCGTGTGTGCATGTCTTGTCCACGCATGTCCACTTTTTTCTGCATTGTCCTTGTCTCCTCAGAGGATCCATTGCCCTTTACACCCGTCTTATATATCACCCCTTACACACTTACACGTGCCCTCTCCAAACCGCACCGCACCAAACACACTCTCTCCCTGGTAAAGAGATCAAGTGTATTTTTAAGGTTGCTGGTGACGCAAAACCCAGACGAGGGGGGTGAGGGATTGGATTAAGGTTCGTCTTACTATGAAGATCCCAAATGCCTAGGCTTTATTTTGTTATTGCAGATCACGTCTCACACCGTCTCCTATCACACACATCTCTAACAAATAGGACGACACGAGACTCCCCTGTCCCCCTGACTTATGTAACACACACACAGAGAGCTTGTAAAGCCTTGCATAATATTTTGATCCCTGAAAAGCACGCACAAACACCACGCACACACACAGGAAAAAGAGACTTCTATTCGTTTCTAGAGTCGGAGGACACCAACACTCTAAATCTCAACTGCATAATAAAAATAGGCAATGTACAAACTCATCTGATAGCAGACCCCTTACATGAAAAATGACAAAAACAGCCTTGCTCTTAATCAATAAACTCCAAAACATTCAAATATAAATGACGGTGTCAACTGACCTTTACAGCTGGTGACGACAAAACAGTCAACCACAACACACACGCACAATGGCTCAACTCTGTCTTGCGCCTCAAAACTAGTGAAGAAAAAGCCCTCTGGGTGACTGGGGCTTATATAGCCATGGCGACACAGGGGGGCGGCACCCGGAATAGATCCCATCACATATCGCCTCCCTCCCTGAGCAGAGGCTGTAGTGATGCACTCCCAGACAGCTACAGATGACATAAAGACACACACACACACATATTCCAGGCCCTTCGCTTCACCCTTCACCTCCCTCCCCACTCAACTTTGACCGCTATGGCACAAGAATTTCTCGACTGACCACGTCTCTCCAGATAGCCTTATTGACTGGGTCGCATTGCTGAGGGCTCATTTCTCCAGTAATACTGAGCCCGCACATTACAGGATCCCCTCTCTGTACACACACACACACGCACACTCAAACACACACTGCATGTCTAGGGTCACAGGGTCGTGGTTCATTCACTCTGTGTTCCACCAATAGGCAGACATGGCTGTGTGGCTATTTTACTAAGGGTCACTGGGTACAAGACTAACCTACATGAAGGGAGACACAGACCTCCATTGATGTAACCAGTCTCTCATTGGCCGGCCACTCACCCGACAATAGCCGGGCAAACAATGGTATTGTTGTTGTAATTTGGCCTGCTTGAATGAACCCTAGAATAGACATGGCAGGAGTCAAATGCTCCCTTGTTCTGTATGTTTAGCCTCAGCTCGAGTTCAACCTCTATTCTTTTAAATCCTTGTTCAACATTCAACTAAGAAACCCAGCCTCATCCTTCTCTAACCTGTCCGCAAGGCCAAAACGGAGACAACTCAGAAAGCTAGCTGAGACATAATAAACCCTTTGGCTGTCTCTCTAACAAGGATTATCCCATCCAATCCCATCACTTTACCAAAGCCATAGCTACACATCTGTCCAATCAGTATACTTATTTTCATGCTCAGTTCCTATGACTGGCCAATCGGCTGACTTTCAGCCACAAGGAGACAACTGTGGGTGGGGTTGGAACGATTCTTGTTGTGACAGGATTGATGATAGGCGTTATATGCAGGTTATATATCAATCAAAATCTCTACCCGAAAAATGTTGTGCTTATTCTGTTTATTAGCAAAGACATGAAACTAATTATGCACTGTAAATCCATAAAGGTTTCCACACCCAGTGTCAAACGAGGTTAGCACAAAGCAGAATGGGTGTGTTGGCTTTGCGTTAATCTCTTTAACTAGTGGGCATATTTTCAATGAGAAAAACTCAGAAAGCCAGACCTGAATGAGACACCAAAACAAGATACTGAAATGAGACATGCGCCTGTGAGACGGTTTCAGTCATTTTCCAACCGCTGTCAAAATGCAAGCTCAACGTTCCCTCCCACCATGGGCTTGCCTTGACAAAAGCTAAAAAACAAAAAGACAAACATGACACCAATCCCGACCACATGACTCAAAGTTGAATCAGAGGAGACTGCAGAATGAAACCACCTTATTTTTACATTTGAAAAAGAAAGTTATAAGTTGACTGTATTAACTAACTTCATTCTGTATTCCTATTCAAGCAACTTTCGACCCTTGATCAACGAGACATTGTTAGAGGTTCTTGAAGCATTTGGCTACAGATAACAATGGTCCTAAATTAATACACGGGAATCTCTCCTTGTCTTTAACTGTAGAACCAAGTCAAGACGATTCCATTTTACATTTACATTTAGTCATTTAGCAGACGCCCTTATCCAGAGCGACTTCCAGTAAGTACAGGGACATTCTCCCGAGGCAAGTAGGGTGAAGTGCTTTGCCCAAGGACGCAAGGACAAGAGCTGACATAGTATCAATGTCAACCGGTTGCATCTTTGTTTACATGTCTGTGTTTTCTTTTAGTAGTTTAAAACCAAAAGGATGATGCTGTCACTTCAACAGAAATGGCATTCTGGGAACCTGAGTTGACTCCTTTGTGATAAACATGTTGACCCCTCTCTGTTGGTCAGTTCCACCATGACATCAAGTCAAGTCAATTTTATTGATCCCACTAGGGTAAATTTGTTTGCAGACAGGTATTAAAACACATTCAATCCATCGTAAAATACTACATAAACAGCATACCTGATACCACACAAAGACAACACACAATACAGTACAATACGGTACAAGGATCACTTAATGTTGAAAACCCATGCCATTCATTTGTGACTGTTTTGCTATTGGGAGGCTAAATAAACAAAAGAGTCCCCAAATCGTTTTGTTCTGTGGATGGGAGCTCTATACCTTCTTCTGATGGCAATAGGTCAAACTCCCCCTTCAGGGGATGGTCAGTACAAGCCAATATGGCCTGGGTCTTCTTTGCGACCTGCCGAACATAAAACTCAGAGAGCTAGACTTGGTTTATCCCAATGACTTTACTGGCCACTCTAACAATTGAATCTTATAACAACTGATTACTCTGTTTTTCATGTAGGCCTATCTACTGTATGTTTTAAATCCTGCTCTGTTGCCTTTGTCGGTCAGGTCTCAACTGAAAAAGAGATTAGGCTATATCTCAATGTGGGGTTTTCTTGGTAAAAAAAAAAAAGGTTAAAACTTGAAATAAGTTCTCTAAATCTTACCACACAAAAGTACCACACTGTCCTGAT
Organism: Hypomesus nipponensis; assembly: GCF_054491055.1. Taxonomy (NCBI): domain Eukaryota; kingdom Metazoa; phylum Chordata; class Actinopteri; order Osmeriformes; family Osmeridae; genus Hypomesus; species Hypomesus nipponensis. The sequence goes on from NC_140362.1 coordinate 12,423,479, forward strand.
CAATTATGCTCTTGCTTGAGCATATATGCAGAATATAGCAGCACATTTCCAGTCAATGTGTTATGGAGATTTGCTATTCAATGACTATTTTAGGCTTCAGTGAAGTGGTTCATCCTGGTTGCAAGATACCCTCCAGTCGACAGTATCGACACAGAGCCTGGGTGGAACAGTCTCACCAGTCAACACTAGGTAACCTTGGATCTAGGGAGTCAGGTGGCTGAGCGGTTAGGGATTTCGGGCTAGTAATCAGAAGGTCGCTGGTTCAATTCCCGGCTGTGCCAAATGACGATGTGTCCTTGGGCAAGGCACTTCACCCTACTTGCCTCGGGGGGAATGTCCCTGTACTTACTGTAAGTTGCTATGGATAAGAGCATCTGCTAAATGTAAAATGTAGTGTAGTGTAAAGCGTAAAGCTCTCAGCTTTACTGTAGATGAGCTCTAATAGGCCGCAACAGGAAACTGATCTAGTGACTACAAAAGCCAATGACATGGAAGAAACTAGATATCCAAAAAATATGTGAACTCTCAGCGATGTGCTTGATACATCTGAATATGCATAGTATTTGTTATCAGCAGAAACCATTCATTTGCATCAACTAGTATTTTACAAATAGGTAAAACTGCCCAGAATACTTAAGCTGTTGTACAAAACAAAAATCTGAGGCAAGTGGATCTCTCTCGAAAGATTTCATGCTGCCCAATTTAAAAGGGTCTCTCTATCATTAAGAAAAGGGGAAATTAAAGAGCATGAATTAGAAAGCTGTTCACTTCTGACACCCAGTGGTCAAAGCAGTTCAGTACAAGACAAATCCTGTATTGAACATGACAGAAGAGCAATAAGAAAACAGACGTGCCCAACGTCGAAATGTGCCTTTTACAACGGAATATGGAATGACATCGTTAAAGTTAGAGGGAAACTGACATTCTAGAATGTTTTAAAGGGACCAGATGCGTTACTTCATCAGAATGTAACTGCTGAGCTCAGAAGCTAATGTATGTTTTTCTTCAATGGTTCAACCCTCATCAAAATCAGATGGACTCTCCTTCAACCCATGGCCGGGGCTCTTCATTGCAGGACAGGGTACTAACAGAATGCTAAGCATCTAAAAAGGGCCTCTTAAACCACCTGACAGAGAGACAGCGATGGGAATTCAACAGGACATTAAGGTGATATACAAATAATTGTATATCCGTCCTCTGTTCTGTCAACAGCTAATAAAGGATTCCATAAGTTAATGTGAGTCTTAAGGATATAGGACAAACATATGTAGCGTTACCATTCTTTAATTGTGATATATTGGGATAAACAAGCACCTGCGCGGACACAACTGAGTGACTGACATTCCCGGAAAACTGGTTTGACAAAATGCCAGGAGGGGGTGTCTGCATACCTTGGGAAAACATGCTATCCAACAGCTTAACAAGACCGTGACAATAGAATCTGCTGATCAACTAATGATCTGTCATGTCGTGGTTAGGAAGCTAAATCTATTGGTGCCTAATAAACGGCTAATGACCTCTAAAATCCCACTGCTATTTTTAAGAACATCTGCGACTGCGCATTGTGCGCAGCAACAGCACACGAGTGTACTCACCATCTCAATGATTTTAGTTTTCTTTCCTGCTCTCTTCTTCTTTGCGAACATGTACTGGGCGAGAACAACTCCACCAAATAGGGCACATACACTGGCACTGGCCGCGGCACCGACTTTTACCACGGCTGTTTTGTCCATGGCTGTGCCGCTCCTATACAAATGTCCCAACAAGCCTTTTCTTATGTCAACATGGTCCCTCCCACAGTCGGCGCCTCTTACTGACGTCGTATCATTCTGTCTATACCATAAGGACGAAAACAGGGGGGTAATAAAACCGAAACAAGATCGTTTCTTTTCTGGCAAACATAATGTCATTGGAGGAATTATTGATATGTAATCATACAAAACCCAATACATGTTACTGGTCGTTGATTTCAACCCATAACACCATACCAATATTACAGGGCTCTCAACTTCTGATAAAACTTGACAGCCCTCCACTCAAATAAATACTGGTCTCTCTTTCTCTCGCTCCCTCTCTCCACTTGTGTTTTTGTTTGAGAGAAAGCGACCGTCGCTAACACTCCCGCATGGCCCAGCAGGGAGTTGTGCCGGACCAGGACCAGTTTTGCTGTTCTATCTGTCTGTCTTAAAGGATCCTGTCGCCCTCCCCTGTGGTCACAGCTACTGTAGCAGCTGTATCGAGGGCTACTGGGACCAGGATGAGCAGAAGGGAGTCTACAGCTGCCCCCAGTGCAGACAGACATTCACTCCCAGGCCTGTTTTGAAGAGGAACACCACGCTGGCTGAGGTGGTGGAGAAGCTGAAGGAGAAAGGAGGAGCCGGGGGCGCACCCTCTGAGCTGACGAGTCCAGCTGGGCCAGGAGAGGGGACGTGTGACCTCTGCACTGGGCCCAAGAAGCAGAGAGCCCTCAAGTCCTGGCCGATGTGTTTGTTGTCCTACTGCCAGACTTACCTCCAGCCCCACTACCAGATTCCTAAGATGAAGAATCACAAGCTGGTGGAAGCCACATCTGGACTGCAGGAGATGATCTGCTCCAGTCATGACAAGCTGCTGGAGGTGTTCTGTCGGATAGACCAGCAGTGTATCTGCTATATGTGTACCATGGATGAAATAATAATTTCTTGGCCCCAGACAAAGAGGACTTTGAACTTCAATGGCACCAATAATAGACTAACTCTACGTGGAACTTTGAAAGGCATGCATACTCCCCACTCCTCCCCACACCCCTTCACTCCCCGTAAAAAGTGATTGTGGAGATGGGTGAAGCTGTGTCTGACTGACAGGGGGATGTCGGCCAAATCGTCTGTAATTAGATTTGTTTACCTAAACCACAAAGAGTTTATCTGCAAAACAGTGTCCAACTCAATGTTACAGTATCGATACACTCTAGTCTCGGTCTTGACTTTGACTATTTAACTTACAATATGAAAGTGTTTAAATATGGATGTTTTCATATGTGTAGTTTAGATTAGACATGCAACGGATAATTAAATCACTTATTGTTACATGTACATGAATGTTACATGAACAGGACGAATGTACAATACAATTAAAAATATGTCAACAATATTATCAACGTATACCATACAATTTAAAAAATACATTACCAACCTAGATTATTGAATGTATTACCAACATACGGTTTTCACTGTCTTATATGAGTCTAAAGTCTGAACTCCTGCTTGGTCAACATGGAGAACTATAAAATGTCAACAATTAAGTGCTGACTCATGTCAGTAAATGAAGGATGAGTTTAATGTCTCTGATTCCTGGATATATGATGTGAAAAACCATCATAACAGAAAAACCTTTATATGACTGCACTGTAACCCTAACCCCTACAGTACATGACTGCACTGGACATGTTTAGCAGTCGTGTTCAGCGTTGGTGTTCAGTGTGTTCTAACAGAGGTCCACTTCATCACAGTCCTGTACTGTAACTCTTAATGTGTTGTTGTCATATGTGTTGTTCTCCAGGACAAGCTGGTCCTGAGTCAGCAGGAAGTCCAATAGAGAGTCCAGCAGAGAGAGAAGGAGCTGAAGGAGCTCCAACATGCTGTGGAGTCTCTCAAGGTCAGCATCAGGATCTCCAGTACTGTAGCTGTGTTAATGGGAGATACCTGGATAAGACAGGTGGACACTACATTAAGGAAGACTGGTGTCTCTTGAGGGATATCTTGATGTATTTGTCTCCCATGTCACTCTCCTCCTCTTTCTCTCCCTTTCTCCTTCTCCTTCCCTGTCTCCCCCCTCTCTCTCTTCTCTCTTTCTCTCCCTTTTCTTCCTCTGCCCCCTCTGTCTTTCCCTCCTATTACTCTATCTTTCTCTGTCCTTCTCCCCCTCCGCCCCTCTGTCTCTCCTCTCTCCCCCTCCCCTCCCCCCTCTCCTTCTGTCTTCTCTCCCCTCTCTTCCCCCCTCTCCCCCCGACTTACACTCCTTCTCTCTCCCCCCTCTCTCCCGAGTTCTGGCCAGGCAGCAGGGGAGGACAGTGAGAGGATCTTTACTGAGCTGATCCGCTCCATTGAGAGAAGGTGCTCTGAGGTGAAGGAGCTGATCAGAGCCCAGCAGAGGGCAGCAGTGAGTCAGGCTGAAGGTCTGGTGGAGAGACTGGAGCAGGAGATTGCTGAACTGAGGAGGAGAGACGCTGACCTGGAGAAGCTGTCACAGACAGAGGACAACATCCACTTCCTCCAGGTAACTAGACTACCCTGGCAGCTAAGATCTGCACCTCAACTCACTGTCTGTGTTCTCATATATTTAGGATCTTTGCTTAACCTCTCTATTTCTCTCTCTCTCGAATGCAGTAGCCAGTCCATACACTGAACATTGCACCAAATTGTTACTTATTATTACAGGTGAAAAAGTGGTGGAATGTAATTGAATAAAATAGCATGCTCACGTAGGTACTTTCCAACAGGCGCAAAGCACACTTGGCAGCAGCTTCAAAAGAAATATAAAAACATACTATGTCTATTTTTAAGGCATATTTTCCTTAGGCCTATGAGCTTGTGATTGTAACCTACGTCATCTTGGTTTTTATTATATTTAACATGATACAAAGTAAATATAAGTTAATGCCTTTTTCAACTTGTTGTAGCAGTAGCCCCAAACAGAATGATTTCCATCACAAGATGATGATGATTATGATGATAAAGAAAAAAAAAAAATTCCACAGGTGAAAATGATGTCTGTGAAAAGAGGGACCGTAGTGCTGTATCTTCATATATATGTAATCTACCACATATTTCTAATTACAAATATATCCTATGTGAATGCATATGTCTGTAACAGGGTTTACCCAAAAACCAAAACATTTTATTTAAAAAAAAACATAATAAATTATAGATTTACACAGCCTCTGATGGCACGATTCAGTTTCTTGTCACTTTCAGCTGTATTTTGTCTAAAGCAATGCATAAAGTGAGGATTTAAGTTCATTTAGATTTCCCCCCTTTTTCAAGCACTGATTTCACGAAAAGGGCTGAATAAGCGCTTATATTTGGCAATACACCACATGCATTAAACATTTTGATTACTACAAACAGCCTGGTCAGCCCCAATACCATTGATTTAGATTGTTAATAGCTTTGTATCTTTTCTCCCGTCTAATGTAGTCACATGATCGACATGCATGTTCTAGTCCAAAATACCATCCCTTAACTTTATAGTTTTTTCTCCAGCTGTGGTACTTCATGTACTCTTCATCATTCCTGTCAAGGAAATTCAGCCGATCTGCCAGTTCCTTTTGATTAGGGAAGTCATCCACATGAAGAAAAGAGTCCGCTGGAATGAATTCCTCATAGTTTTGCCTGGATGGGCCCAAAACTACTGGGACAGCTCCCAAACTCATGGCATTGTACAACTTCTCAGTGATGTAGTCTTTAAAGACAGAATTTTCAAAGGACAAATAAAATTTGCATCCAGAAATTATTTTTGTATAGTCTTTGTTGTTTACGTATGTACCAAAGTGTCGTCCATAGGCCTCTACTTTGACATGCTTAATCAGCTCATTGTAGACCTGAACTCTTCTGAATGATGGGTGCCAGTTGCTCACAATCCAGCACACCAATGTATTCTTTTTTTGCAGCTCAAAGTGTTTGTCCACAGCTGTTACCTCGACTAAGGATCCATACGGAACAGGTACAGAAGAATCCCTTCGATAATTTGAAGTCATATTAAACAGATTATCCAACTTGGGAATTTTGTTTGAGTTGGCAGGTGATTCAGCATTGAACCACACCCATTTCTGGAACCAGGGACGTGGATTTTGTGGCATGTTGCCCAGATCTTTATGGATGTCCCGGTGATGAAAGAGGACTCCATGTGCATTATCATAAAGGCTCTTGTTGTCTGTCAAGCGACAACCTTGAACGTTGAAATCAGCACATGAATGAAGATCAAAAGATTGTCCAAATGGCCACATCCAGATCAGGAGAATAGTGTCCGGTTCTGAATTGTCAGCTCTGAGGATTACTTGGGAGTTCTGCTTGCCTGTCTTCTGGGGTTGTGGTGTGGTTTGGTCTGGGACCTCAGTCTGACTCCCCTCTCGATTCAGCCCATCTTGGCAGACACAGATAGCTTTCTCATTTGGTTCTCTGTCCGTGCACAACAGTGAGTTGATGTTGGGTTTGTAGTACGTAAAAAATACAACTAAGGAGCACACCACCACAAAGCTGCAAATCAATGCAGGCCGTATTACTGTCCCTTGGGAAGTTGACTTGATCATGACTGTGTGTCAGAAAATACAGTAATTACAATACATCAGATAACTTTAAACAATACATCACAATATGGGTTAATATTTGTTGCAGATGGTGAGTGATATGGAGAAATTAAGACTGATGCTATGTATTTGGAGTCAATTCTGTAATCAAGTAGGCCTAAGGATCAGTATCCTTGGGTTTTAACACCTGGATCAAATGTAGTTTAATGTCTCGACATTATTAACTACACTGTTTACCACTACAGTTCATTGTGGCCTGATATAATACTACTTTTGATTATCAACAGATATATTCTAGCATCGAAAAAATTGTGTGGTACAAACATTGATTTTTGATTGTTAGTCTATGGTTTGAAATGAAAGGCTTTCTACTTTATCTAGACTCACATAGACATTTCTCTGACATGCTATACTTAGGAGAAGTCAGGTTTATAGTTATGGACTTTGTTCTATTGAGTCTTGGGCAGAGACACAACACAACGTTACAATAGTAAATGTAAGTACAACACATCCCAACGTACGTCATGACATAAAAATCAAGTTCATTTTGCGTCAACAAAACAATACCTTGTAGTTTTTCATTACACATAAACGATTAAAAAAGTCTAACTCCTTTCGCTCCTATCAAAGTCTGACCCATTATGCAGAATAAAAAGTCGATGTCGACATAGAAAACATGAACCTTGGTTACAGTTTTCAAGGCGTTAATTATTTACATTACTGAATTCATAAAAACATGAATCATAAATCCCAACATCTGAAGTTCCTGACCTACTTAAAATATACAGTGTATCCAATAAAATAACTCTACCAAGTCATACACTCACCTTACCAGGAGGTAGAGAATTGAAAATGAGGGTATCACAGAAATGCGATATCAGCATACAATATGGGAATAATCTCCCTTCCTCCTGAATAACAGAGAGGTGTGGCCTGTATTTATTCAACGTTATCACCTGCCAGGTGAACAATGTAGAGTTCCATTTTTTCCACAGGACACCAGTTCCCATTCATTTAATCATGTCATTGCCTGGTGTATCTTCCTGGTGTGCACAAAACAAACAATGAGGCCACTTCTTTGTTTGGAATGACATGTTCTTTTTTTTTTTTTTAAGAGGGTAATGATAATCAGAACAGGCAGCCTGGCACAACCAAAACACACAGACTTCTCTGACCCTCTACCTGATAATGCTCTTGCTTCAATGAACGAGACTGAACTGGCCACTGTTACGGCCACGGCCTGGTTCCTGTCCCTTTTACACCCCCTGCTGGCTCACCTGGATTATCCTGCCAAGACTACACACCTGCTGCCCATTACCTCATCATCCTGCCTACTTCAACCCGGCTTTCCAACCACTCCTCGTCAGATCGTTGTCACAGCTACTGTGGTAGTATGCGCTTTTGACCCGCAAGCATTGCTTGATTCACTTGCCTTCTGTAAACCAGTTTTCTTTGTGCCCAGGATCGTCATCCGAGAACCTAATCCCTGTCTGCCTGCCGACCGGCTGATTCACCAAACAAGACCACAACTCAGGACTACACCGAATAAATTAACTAAATCGTATCTGTACTGCGTTTGGGTCCACTCTGTACCACACCGTAACAGCCACAGGTTAACAATAACATAAATGTTATTGTTAACATCACTTAAGAGATGTCTATTTATTTATGCAAGTATTTATTTAAGTATTTATTTATGCAAGTATTTATTTAAGTATTTATTTATTTATGTATTTAATTTTGGCACATTTAGTCCTCCATATAATTGACTCGTTAATATCTGACAAAAAAAAATGTAATGTGCAAAAGTGTTGCCCCCTCCCTGAGTGACCACCTTACGGCGGTGGAGGGGTTTGCGTGTCCTTGTGATCCTGGAAGCTATGTTGTTTGGGGCTTTATGCTCCTGTTAGGGTCACCCAAGGCAAACAGGTTCCAGGTGAAGGACCAGACAAAGCGTGGCTCAAAAACCTAACATGAAAAATACAAACAATGGTTCTCAGTTGCCCCTGCCCAGAAGCGGGTCACCAGGGCCCCCCCCTGGAGCCAGGCCTGGGGGTGGGGCTCGATGACGAGTGCCTGGTGGCCGGGCCTTTTCCCATGGGGCCCAGTTGGGCACAGCCCGAAGAGACAACGTGAGACCCTCTTCCAGTGGGCTCACCATCCGCAGGAGGGGTCATGGGGGTCGGGTGCCTTGGCAGTCCGATCCTCGGATGCAGAAGCTAGCTCTAGGGACGTGGAACGTCACCTCGCTGGTGGGAAAGGAGCCTAAGCTGGTGCGCGAGGTAGAGAGATTCCGGCTAGATATAGTCGGCCAGCATAGGCTCTGGAACCAGTCTCCTTGAGAGAGGAGGCTCTGGAGTTGCCCTTGGTGAGAGGCGTCGAGCTGGGGTGGGAATACTTGTTTCCCCTCTGTTCGGCGCCCGTACATTGGGGTTCACCCCGGTGGACGAGAGGGTAGCCTCCCTCCGCCTTAGGGTGGGGGGACGGGTCCTCACTGTTGTTTGTGCTTACGCACCAAATGGCAGCGCAGAGTACCCACCCTTTTTGGAGTCTCTGGGCGTGATTGGGAGGAACGGCCCCCCCGATCTGAACCCGAGTGGTGTTTTGTTGTTGGACTTCTGTGCTAGACACAGCTTGTCCATTTTAAACACCATGTTCAAACATAAGGGTGTCCATATGTGCATTTGGCACCAGGACACCCGAGATCTCAGTTTGATGATAGACTTTTTAGTCGTGTCGTTGGATCTGAGGCCGAATGTTTTGGACACTCGGGTGAGAAGAGGGGCGGAGCTGTCAACTGATCACCACCTGCTGGTGAGTTGGCTACGATGGTAAGGGAAGTTGGGTCAGGCCCAAACGTAATGTGAGGGTCTGCTGGGAACGGCTGGCACAATCCCCTGTAAGAAGGAGCTTCGATCATGTCTCGGGGGGGGGGGGGGGCAGGGACATTGAGTCCGAATGGGCCATTGTTGAGGTGGCTGACCGGAGCTGCGGCCGCAAGGCGGTCGGTGCATGTCGTGGTGGTAACCCTCAGGCCCGGTGGTGGACTCCGGAGGAGAGGGATGCCGTCAAGCTGAAGAGGGAGGCCTATCGGACTTTATTGGCTGGTAGGACTCCAGAGGCAGCTGTACCGGCAGGCCAAGCGGAAAGCGGCTTTGGTGGTCACGGAGGCAAAAACTCGGGCGTGGGAGGAGTACAGCGAGGCCATGGAGAATGACTTCCGAACGTCTTCGAAAAGGTTCTGGACCACCATCTGGCGACTCAGGAGGGGGAAGTAGTGCACTGTCAACGCTGTATATGGTAGGGATGGTGCGCTGCTGACCTCGATGGGGGACGTCCTGGATCGGTGGAAGGAATACTTTGAAGACCTCCTTAATTCCACCAACATGCTTTCCAACGTGGAGGCAGAGTCTGGGGACATTGGGGGGGCCCTTCTATCTCTGGGGCTGAGGTCGCCGAGGTGGTTGAAAAGCTCCGCGGTGGCAGGGCCCCTGGGGTGGATGAGGTCTGCCCAGAGTTCCTTAAGGCTCTGGATGTTGTCGGGCTGTCTTGGTTGACACGACTCTGCAACATCGCGTGGACATTGGGGACAGTGCCTCTGAACTGGCAGACCGGGGTGGTGGTTCCCCTCTTTTAAAAGGGGATTTTTTGCGAATGATGTGGTCCTGATGGCTTTATCTGGCCGTGACCCCCAGCTCTCACTGAAGCGGTTTGCAACCGGATGCGAAGCGGCTGGGATGGGAATCAGCAACTCCAAATCTGAGGCCATGGTTATCGACCAGAAAAGGATGGAGTACAATTTCCGGCCAGAGGGTATGTCGTGGGGTCCCGGGGGGCCTCCCATTGGGTGCTCCGCGCGGAGCCCTGGAAGAAAGGCTACCTGGTTGATCCTGCCAGTAGCATATGCTTGTCTCAAAGCTTAAGCCATGCAAGTCTAAGTACACACGGCCGGTACAGTGAAACTGCGAATGGCTCATTAAATCAGTTATGGTTCCTTGGATCGCTCCAACTTTACTTGGATAACTGTGGCAATTCTAGAGCTAATACATGCCATGAGTGCTGACCCTTGCGGGGAAGCGTGCATTTATCAGACCCAAAACCCATGCGGGGACGGTGGGCCAGCCCCTCGGGGTCTCCGCCGGCTCCGGACGCTTTGGTGACTCTAGATAACCTTGAGGCGCCCTCCGTGGCGGTGACGTCTCATTCGATAACTACCCTATCAACCTTCGATGGTACTTTCTGTTTCATGACCATCCCATGATGGACCACATCCACGTGCCTCAACAAGACAGACAGATTTAGCCTGAATACATTTGATAGGGAGGGAGGAGAGCATATCTGGTTGGAGATTAAACAGATGCACCATTGTGATTGAAATATGTTAGCATTGTAGATGTCCTTCTGCACGGGTAATTGGTCACACATGCTTCACAAATCGGCATCTAAGAAACCAAGCTTTGAACATGTACACCAACCATAAATGCAGATATATGTGTATGCGAGATGCTCACATAATTATGCTCAACACATTCAACATTGAATATTAACTTCTTAAACACTTCTTTGTCTAATAAAAAGTTATTATAACAAAACAATGGAAAACAGTTCAATTAAGTCATTTCTTTATTGCAGTGATTTTACATTTTGCAGACATGCATTTAGAAAAACCATTTTAAACCAGAACTTTGAGGGAAGGAGTAAGGCTAGTGTGATTGGTTATTAGTCTAATCCTCATGACATGGGGGGGGGAGAGAGTCTTGTGACTGCTTGCAGAAGAATATCAGGGGTGGAATGTCAGAGTCACAAAGCAAAGAAAAACGATCCAAGTGCATTTAACAGTAAATAAATATGATGTCTCATAGGGTAAAACAAACCACAATGAACAAGAGCATGATGACCCTCACCACAGATGTCAAATTGATTTAGCTACTCATACCTCAAAAGGTGAATCTTAGGATAAGGTGCAGAGTATTCTGATCTCAGATCTGAGGCTAGGTATCACCTTTTACCAAACAAGCGAGATGTAGGACACCTAAATGACAGCGTCATGCCATCCCCTTCATCTTCTTAACCATCATGGTCATTACTCCACTTGCCGGATGCCTTTGGCGTCCTCCACTTTCCTCAGGCTCTCGTCCCATTGGGTGAACTGCTTTGACAACAGGAACATCTGCAAATGGTGTCAAAGTTCATAAAGGTCAGCGTGAAACTAGCATTTACGCTCTACAAGTTAACCAGAGCAGTGACTCGAAGGCCGCTCCAGTCAGTTAAAAAACAACATACTCATACCTTTGTTGGATATGTCATGACAGTTTAGTCAATGTGTGACTATTATGTATTGACAGTTGACATTTATAACATATCACTTTTTTATAATCAGGCTTTAAATCAAAAGAAAGAATCATACCATTTTATTGTACTCCTCAAACAGTTTCTTGACCTCCAATGACTGGGCTTCAGTTTGATCCTTTGTAAAAGAGAAAGTCAAGAAGGTATTGCATAGACTCTTAGTTTAGAATATGGTCATTCTTCGTTTCAATGTGTATGCAAATTCATCCAAGAACAGAAAAACAAGAAATTTAAGCAGACATGTGATGTGCTTTGAAAACAGTGTTTAATGAGTGTGTGTGTGTGTGCTTGTTTCATACCTGCTCTTTGATGTGAATCTGAGACAGACGCTGCAACTTGGTGGCATGCTCTGGTACATCTGCGGACAAGCCAGCCCCCCCAAAAAAAGATTCTGCTCAATGGTCATATAAATACTGGGCTTATGTCTGCCATCCGCAACAATAGACAATATTGTTTTGAACACCTGTGTATCAAACTAGCTGAAGAAGAATAAAAAGGATCGCAATGATGTTTTATGGTAAATGGTTACACGCAAGTATGTGCTACTGACCTCTGATGTAGTTGCTGTCCAGTAGAGGCTGGAGATTGCTGACCTGCTCCAGAAGGGCAGCCTGGGAAACCAGGAACTCTTCCTCTTTAGGCACAAAAAATGAGATTTGTGAGAAAGTTGTCTACAGATGTGTCTACTACACATACGGTATCTTCACTGACACATGCACAACAAACGTTAGCCTGTTAGAGAGCCAAATCACATCACTATATATGTATATTTATAAACAGACACACATTTTAGTCTACTTGCTTCTTACCAGCCAGTATAAATTCGAGTTTCATCGCATCAGGAACTGTGATATGGTCAGTAAACTGGGGGTCAAGATATTTCAGCAGGTCCTCAACTGCATAGAGAAGAGTAACATGGTTTCGACATAATATAATACAGCAACACTACTAGTAAGTACTTTAAATTAACAAGTGTCCAGTTCATTAACACCACCAAACTAAAACACCGCAGATGACTTACTTTTCTTGTGCAGGATTTTAACCCGTTCTCTCTTGTTTGCAGTGTTTCCTAAGGCAGCTTGAATTCTGGTGAGGGATTCAGCGCACTAGGGAATACATCAAGACATTCACAACCTTGGCGTACGAATAAGAATATATAATTTGAATCACATTTCAGCTACATTAAACCACTGGTGCTTATTTTTACAGTATTATGTCGCATCACAATAAAAGGACATCTACGATTTGAAAGCAATTCCAATGTGATGCTAGCTGCTAACAACTAGCTAACGATGTAAAAGGGCGTTCACACAATTTCAATCGAGTATTAGGACCAACCTTGACGGGTTTCCCTCCCCTAGTTCTTCTTTCACCGTATATGCGATTTTCCATCGCTTGTAGACGCATCTCCAGGTTATCAATTTCAATTGTTTTGTCCATTTTGTATACAGTTACCTTGTTAGCTTCTAGTACTATCTCCAAAACAAGACTGAACGAAGATTTGGAATGACGTAGAAAACTAGCGTCGCATAATGTCTACGTTACGCCGTTATGTCGAAACGACTGTAAAATGTAACTTTAGATTCATCAAACTTTGTACAGAAAGTACAAAGTTTACGTAGAAAAAAAACAACTTTTTATATTATTATTTTTATAATGACGCATAGGCCAACATTACGGCCTGTGATCATTGCAGTACACATTAACATGCACTGGATGTCACCACTGCTGGAGGCACATGACAGCGAAAGAAGGAAATAGTCTTGTATGTTTTCTTTGACAGGCCAATGTGACAGTCCCAACCAAAACGGCCTGGACCCAACAGCAGTCGTATCAGAACAGTAAGATTTAACCCATATTTGTCCCATTTTCTATATATAAATAGTAACCCGTAGCATGACAAACGTTTGAATCAAGAAGTTGTGAGGGTTTTCTGCCAGTAAGCCCATATTTATCCTCCTGATTTAATGTATTGAGCTAGCTAGATAGCTGTTTAGTTATGTATGCTAACTCACAGCTCAATGCTACTAACTCACTGAGCTAAGCTATCAGTCATCACGCAGTTGTGAGTGGGCTACAGTGTGTTGCCAATATTGCATTTTGCATGCTGTTTGTTTAAGATCAGACACCCAATTAATCAGTAGTATGCGGGAATAACACATCAGTGTCGTGGATGTTTATTGCCTATATATGACTTAACATTTACATGTTTTCATTTAGCAGACGCTCTTATCCAGAGCGACCAACAGTAAGTACAGGGACATTCCCCTGAGGCAAGTAGAGGTTAAGTGCCTTGCCCAAGGACATAACATAATATGGCACGGCCAGGAATCGAACCGTCAACCTTCTGATTTATAGCCCGATTCCCTAACCGCTCAGCCATCTGACTCCCCATTTGACTTGTTATCTATTTAAACTTGTCATTAAAGACATGCAGCGATGTCACTTTGCTGTTTTGTTTTGCTGAACGTCTGAAACGTACAAACAAATGATAGACAATGCAATCAATTTATCTTTGTCGTAAGACAGGTTGTACGAAATACATTCTTTATGTGCCTCTGGGAGCGACTTCAGAATGGCAGATGACAAGGATGTGCTGCGAGATGTTTGGTTTGGTCGGATTCCTACCTGCTTCACCTTGCATCAGGATGAGGTCACCGAGAGAGAGCCTGAACCGTTCTATGTAAGTAACCCTGTGTTGTGGTAAAATGTTAGTGCACACATACGTCGTAATGCTTGTATGACTGAGCACACAGAAAAAAAAACTAATACCAAACACATTCTAATACCATATACAGTACTCTTGTTTTTTGTTGTTGTCCCTGCTGTCTTCAGCTCCTGTTGCCCAGAGTGAGCTACCTCACGTTGGTCACTGACAAGGTGAAGAAGCACTTCCTGAAAGTGTTGAAGGCAGAGGATGTGGAGGAGATGTGGTTTGAATATGAAGGAACACCACTCAAATGGTGAGTGGGGGAAGATGTGTTCATGTGTGCACCTTCGGTATGTTCATCTTTCTTTACTTTTGTGTTCCCTTTAAATTAACTGTGAATGTGTCTGTATGTCTGGCATCAACTTAACCATCAAACATGTCACATAATTAGTGAGGGTGTGTAGAGGGTCCAGTATGCCATAGGAACATGTGCCATAGTAATGTAACCCCAGTGAAGAGAGTTGAGAGAAACTACAATGCAGTCCCTGACTCATCAACTCTTTCTAATAAAAACAAGCCACAATGTTATGTAGTTACAAATTTCAGCCACAGCATGGCAGCATTAGCCTGACGTTGTCATACTCATAATTCTAGTCAGAATATGAGTCTGAAAACTCTCCGTTGGGCTGTGAGGTGTTTCAACCGCACTCGTAAAACAAAACCTCTTCGCTCAATTGGATAGACCTACAACCAATCAGAGCAACGTAATATGTTGTTTGTTGAAAACAAATTCAACCCAAGGGCTCTTTTGTGACGTTGTTGATTACGTTACTGTTGATCATCAGTCCATCATCGTGTAAAGCCCGTCCTAGCAATTTCATTGGTCCGTCCAGATCCTGGTTTTATATAGTTGTTCCCAATACGAGACCCTCCAGACCCAACTTCCCGACCACATTATTTTGTGGGCGGGGCGAAGTCGGGCTGGCAGCCAGGCTATGGCAGCATAACCTAGACAAGCGAAATGAGTTGCTGGGGGGAGTTGTGACATGTCAAATGGCCAAATGAAACGCTAGCTTACACAATGTTGCCATGTTTGACCTAAACCCAGGCACTATCCCATTGGTGTTCTGTTTGACCTCCATGCATCGAACACAGCACTACCCTGGAGCATCACTCTGCATTTTAAGGTATGGCAGAAAATGAATGTTACGGGTTGAGAACTGCAGCATGACAGGAGTAGAGTACAGTAAATATCCAATTATAGTGTAAAGACTGTTGTCAGCGATCAAGAATGATTATTTTGTGTGTCCTGTGGTAGAACTTTCCGGAACGTGACCTTCTCCACTGCCTATCCAACTCTGTGATCGAGGCCCACTTCATGTCCAGCATCAAGGAGGCTGACGCACTCAAACACAAGAGCCAGGTCATTAACGACATGCAGAAGAAGGACCACAAACAGCTGTGGATGGGCCTGCAGAATGGTGAGCAGATTATCACACAATTGATTTAATCATGCAAAACAGTGTTTTGCAATGATTGGCTCAGTGTACAAAACGTAGGAAAACAATAAAAAGGAAATTATGGAAATGGAAAATGGAGTAGAGCACATGCTTACACACACTCAGGTCATCAGCTTGGCCTATATGTAGAAAAAAAGAGTTTGTATGGTGAAAAGTCAGATTGGTGAAAACATACATAGTGTGTTGGATCTGGCGTTAGTTGGAACACAAACACAACACATCAGGAAATACACACTTCCAACTGCTAAGATAAGTGACAGCCATCAACACGAGGACGACAGGATATATATGTGTGTGTGTGTATATGTATATATATACATATACACACACACACATATACTTTTACCAGTAAGGGAGTGTGACTGTCACTACAATGCTTCAAGTTGCACGTTTACGCTCCCACAACTTTAGCCACAGAAACCCAGCCCACCCCAGCACTCTCTCTTCAGCCCACCCATGTGATCAACAGAGAGGGGATTTGCTCTTGAAACTGAGAGTAGTTTTAGCTTTGAGATCAGTGGGGCGTTCCATAGATGTGAAAGTGGGGTGGGTGGTATGAAATTAAGGTAGGTATGGGTTTGTGTCGGGGGGGGGGGGGGGGGGGTTCAGACAAAACATTTTCTTCTCTGTGATATTTTCTTCAGCTAAATCAACCTGGTTTACAAGAAACATGATCAGGTGTTTGTGAGCGTCCACACAGTTGGGATGTAAAACAAAAAAGCACACTGTTCTAAACAATATGATCTTTGGTTCCATCTCCTCTCCCATCAATTAAATATAGTCATCTTTATCTTTAAGCATGCATTTATACAGAATACAGATGCATTCCCCCTTCGGTGATCCAGAGGTTATTGAAGCACTATGATCTGTAACGTATGATCTGATGTGCGATCTGCGCTAAAACATACATGTGTATGATGTGGATTAGAAACTCACTTGGTATAGAAAACATCAGTAAATGGTCACAGTTGAAAAGGTTAAACTCAGACCTGTTTCTCTCAGCTGCTTGTGACAGTTTGACTTTTTCACTTTCCCCAAAACCAAAATAACATTTACTTTGGTTTCCATACCCAAAGTAGACTAGAAACAATGAGAGACAGGTAAAAAAAAAAAAGAAAAGATGATGTTGATAAGATGTTGATATGTGAAAGTGAGAGAAGTGGAGTTTGAAACAAACATTTGCCTCCCAGCTTCCAGACATTGTGTTTATTTCCCCAGTGAACGCCTTTAGTGCTCTGACTTTTACATGAAGTCAATTCACAGCTTTGAAAAGACACAAAGGACTTCATTGTCCAGAATTAAATAGTACAATGTGTTTTGGACTTCAAAGCATTTGCCAGATTTTCTCCACATTGGACCTGTGCCTCAAATGACTTCATATGACCATGTGACCATGTGTTCCTCAGATATGTTTGACTAGTTCTGGGCCTCACATGACTTCATATGACCATGTGGTTGTGTTCCTCAGATAAGTTTGACCAGTTCTGGGCCATGAACCGTAAGCTGATGGAGTATCCCACAGACGAAGGCGGATTCCGTTACATCCCGTTCAGAATATACCTGGTAATGTCCAGTCAGTTCTATGACACTGGGGTATCATTGCTGTATGACATCACAACTTTAACACACTGGGGTGTCACTGCTGTATGACATCACAACTTTAACACATTGGTATCACTGCTGTATGACATCACAATTTAAACAAACGGTGGCATCACCGCTGGATGAGAACACAACTTAACACACTGTGGTATCACTGTCGTATGACAACACAACTTAACACACTGTGGTATCACTGTCGTATGACATCACAACATGAACACACTGTGGTATCACTGTCATATGTCAACACAACTTAACACACTGTGGTATCACTGTCGTATGACTGTCGTATGACATCACAACATGAACACACTGTGGTGTGGTATCACCGCTGGATGACAACACAACTTAACACACTGGTATCACTGTCATATGACAACACAACTTAACACACTGGTATCACTGTCATATGACAACACAGTTATGTTGTATATTCTGTTATATTCTGTTATGTTTAATCGTTTTTGTGGGAAGTTATCAGGCATTACTTCCACAGTACTGTTTGACAAAAGTTATGACTTTGGCAGTGTCTTTTTTGAGAACGAGGTTTTTTTTTCTCCGAAAAATACAAAAACATTCAAACATTTAAACTGTTGAACATTCGATGAGAAAAACACACACACAATTAATACACATGTGACCAATGTGTCACATGCATCGTGAACATGTGTTTTTAACTCTTAAGTTCACTATTATGTCTGGACTAAATAGTGATATGTACACTAGGTGGCAGTACACACCATGAGTAGTGCTGGTGTGGTCAAATGGCAACATTACTCTGTTCAAAAATTATTACTTTTATGGCGCTATAGCTTACAACAACCCTAACCCACTCACTAATACGGTCAAAACAACTATGACGACTACTGCTTTTAAATATAAACTTTAAACCTAAAAAAAACATGCAAACACCATGCACCATGCATCCTGCACCATGCAACGTACGGATTCGGGTGATTTCCTGAAAAGGATTCAAAGTGTAAGTTACTGTCTAGCCTTATTTGGTCAGGACTGGCGTTGATCTGGACTCGTCAATTAACTGAGAAAAGCATCTGCAGAATAGCACGCGTGCATGAAGCGCCATTGATGGTCGTCTGTTCTATACCGAGTAGGCCTTTAAGACATTTCATTGAGTGAACCGCAGTCAAGTGTAGTGTAGCCTATCTGGTTAAATGTGTTGTCTAAGGCAACTTTTGCCTGGGTGCTAACACCCCTCTCTCCAGAAACGAATAAACGAATTAGGACCTGTTGGGGCTAGTTAGAAATGTCCCTAAATGCTCGAGTTGTCAAAAATGCAGTAGCCTATGTCTTCTTCACCTGGGGGAAAACTTCCCACAGCAAGCTAAATGATAATCAACCAAAATAAGTAAAATATTAAAGACAAATAAAAAGATTTGTCCAAAAATGTAGTTTACCCTTCAATTAAAAACAGTCTACAATAACACAGACACAAGTGTAAATTCAAGTCAGTGGTTCCAAAACCGCAGACGCTCCATACGCAACAGGAATCCTTGTGTCTAGACAGAAATTTGGGCCGCTGAAAGAATGGAGGACGGACCAAGCTGTCCGGGTCCGGATACCGAAGTCGCCAGTGATGACTGTATTTCAGTCTAGATGCCCCCCTCCGAAGACAGATGGCTGTCTTTAGTGTAAATAACATGTGCTGCTTTTGATGCAGACAGGATTAATGACAACATTGACTCTAAATAACAGAGCGCTTACTTCCGCTTGCGCTGTTATCGGGGTGAGAGAGAGAGAGAGAGCGAGAGAGCGAGAGAGAGAGCGAGAGAGAGAGAGACTGCAATTTCAGTGATCCGTTGAGCGCCCTGTTAACTGCGCGGCTCAATCCAGTAAGGCCTCTGGTTTTCCAGTTCCAAGAATGATAGGACTGTGATTTAAAGTGCCCGAGGTAGAGTCATCTTGAAAGTGAAAACGATGTTGCCTGTTGCTAGACCGGTTACTTTCAAACATGACAGGCCTGCTTCTGGCTGAAGCTTAATGCAGGTCTTCTGTTCTTAAAGTAGTTCATCTCAATTTGGCATTCTAGGAATATAAATGCCATTTGAAGATGACAAGGTTACCAATGGTGCTCAAACTTATTTTTTCACAAGTCACATGTGCCAGGAATGATAGAAGTGGGCCTTCAGTAAGATATAATAGGTCAAAAACTTGGGCTGCAGGGGGCATCGAATTATGTGAACCAAATTGACATGCATTTCAAGGCCCCTAAAAATTTGCTAAATTTGCACAGTGGAAAAAAGATATCTCCATTAGGTCTTACTTGGAAATTCGTTGGCCGATTGATTGACGTGCGCCTCAGCTCTACAGTTTTACTTAGGCGGATTGAATCCACACGGGCAATTAGGTCTGAGCCGCACTACGTGTTGAGGGAGAGCCAGTCTCTTTTCACCTGACCCCTCAACGTCGTAATGCTAATGACGGCCCCCACTCGGTGTTACCATGTGGTGCTCTGCCAACTTGGGTGTCAGGCAAACTGAAAAGAAAGTGTCGCCGTCCAAGAGTATCGCGCTTCTCTCCTTGGATCAGTGGCCCCCTCTTTGTATGGTACCTCTATCAATTATTAACGGCGGTTTTAAATATGCAACGAAGTAGCTGTCACTTATCGCACTCTCTCCGCTCCGGCTTTCTAGATAATCCCGCACGAAACCCGCGCTTCCTGGGAGTGAGTCACTCTTTCTGGTAATCTGAGAATCTTCGCGCCTTTTGAGCCACCTTCCCTACCTGGCGCACGACGGTTTTAGTTACAGCTCCGTTACTCGAGCTATCTCGTCGCCGGTTTCCTTTTCACAGGACCATGATTAGTTCCTATTATATGTCAGACTCGCCATTTGTCACCTCGAAGGCTAGGGGTTTTGTATCTCGCTGTACTGATCTATTTATGATGACTTGTGCCAACGGTGACGGTGAAGCCTGGAGCTATCCAGCATGCTGCTCTGGTGTGCTCAAGTTTTAAAAGCTCCATCCATTGAAACCCCACACTTATTAGGCATAATAAAATGAATCTGACATTGGCCCAATAAAGAAGAGAGGGAAAGGAGTCGGACCTTCGACTCTGCCAACAGATACATTATAGGCTTACAGGCATCAAACATGGGTCAGGAGGTTAATGTTTTTTTCTCTCATATTTCTGGCCAATTATGAAAATCCTCCATATTGCAATCCAGACACTATTCATCACGTTTCACCCCCTATGGCAGCATGCTGCTTTACCTGTGTTGACACTTGAGTATTATCCTCACACAAAACCTCTCACTTTTCCTTCATTCTAACCTGAAAATAGGATCTGGACTTTTTGAGATCGTCCTAACATGTTTGTGTGTTCTGCCTCTGTGTAGACAATGAGTGACAGACCCTTCATTCAGAAGCTGTTTCGCCCTGTTTCACCTGATGGCCACACACATACGCTGGGGGATCTGCTGAAGGGGGTGTATCCCACAGCCATATCTCACGATGGTACGTACACACACACACACACACACACATACACAGTCACACATTCACACACTGCTACTGTCATGGCACTGCCATGACCGCATTCACCATCCAATCCCATACTTTTTAACCTCATTTTCCATGAATTAGTAAGGTAGGGTACACGCACCAAGTTTTGATTGAACATGCGAGAATGCATCCTCAAAGGGGTCCTCTGTTCCCTTCAGGATGTCTGCGAAGAAAAGACACCTTTCAGGTTATTGTATTTACACAGGTCGAGGAGGAATGTGGAAGATTGCCTCTCTGAGATAAAAGTGGAGAAGGGTGGAGAGAACGTAGGCCGAGTGACTGAGGGGAGGATAGAATGGAAGAAAGAAGGGGGGAGGTAGCCAGCCTAAACAGGTAGCGTCTGGCGGGGGGGGGGTGTAGAGGAAGCAGATAAGATGACAATGGACCTGAGGAACAGACCGCCCGCAGGATCCCCACCTGCATGGCTGAACTCTTAATCTCTCTCTCCTCCCTCGGGAGCTTGTCGCCCCTCGTACTCTCTCTCTCTTTCTCTCTCTCTCCCTTCTCACCCCCGCTGTTGCCCGCCACGTTTTCTGTGTGGGTGTTGTACGTCTCCCCCCCCACACCGTACCGTGTTTTGGGGAGCAGGGCCGCACGATGAAGGCGAAAGTGCCGCTTTGTCTCCGGTCGTTTGTTTGGTTTCCCTCTCTTCCTCGCGTGGTAGATGAGCGTCCGCGATAGGGCGGGGATTATGGCGGCGTGTTTTGGATTAGCGGCGGTCGAGGTCTATTGAAGCGCCATGATGGTAGCATTGTTTCCCGGCAGAGTTGTCGGGAGACCCGACCCCCCCCCCCCCCCCCCCCCCTCTCGCATTGTGGACCCATTGGACAAGAATGCTCCCCATACACCCCCCTGTGATGCTTCACAAGATCAAAGATCAGTTCTCTTGAAACGGACTCCTCCAGTTTTGTCTAGCGGCACATAAATGACCCCTCGAGGAATCGTGTGAACCTCCAAACTCGAGCTCTCATCAAAGCAAGCAAGAGTTGCTCTAAAAGGGGATTCCCCTGCTCGACAAATGGACAACTCTTCAGATGAGTCGTGCAGTATCAGGTCTGAGTTGCGCTCGGGGCCCACGTTGGAAGCCGGGCGTCAACATGTTATTGTGATTAGCGGTCAGCTGTGACGTCTAGCGAAGCCCTGGTGCGGTCCCAGGTGTGTGCGTGTGTGTTGGACATGGTACGGCTCTGCCTGTTCAGGGAGAAACACGGCCAGGGGTGACGGATGCTGGAATGACGCAGGCCTCGTAGGGGTGGATTCCTACCCTCCAGAACGCTTGTTTTGGAAACGCGAGTTTGTTTCTCAATACGGGAGCCTTCCGCAAATTTCCCCCTCGCAGGGTCCTTTTTCGGTTGCGGATTGGTTGAAGGAAACCAGGTTTCTTGGTGGAATTTAAAATGAATAGTAAAGGCAGAAATCCCCTGAGAGACAGACCCACACATCATCCCCCCCCCCCCCCCCCCCCGTTATAACCTATTCATGGTACGGCCCACGGAGTTGAAGAAAACCAAGGGCTGCTTCGCCCACGCCGTACACCCCTCTCTGCTCATCAAACAGGCTGGGGGTGGCCAGAGTTTCTGTGGTGGCTTTGAATGGAGGGCCGTGGGTGTTGGGGTGTGTGAGGTGTTGCTTGATGTGGAATCGAGAAGGGTTAATGACAGATTTCCAGTAAG
This sequence comes from Hypomesus nipponensis, assembly GCF_054491055.1. NCBI lineage: Eukaryota > Metazoa > Chordata > Actinopteri > Osmeriformes > Osmeridae > Hypomesus > Hypomesus nipponensis. The sequence continues at coordinate 12,446,078 of NC_140362.1, forward strand.
GGGTATTTTTTATGTTTGTGTTTTTAATTTGTGTTGCTCGAAAACAAAATCACAAACGTTTACCCGTAGAAGTCTTGGAGCTTGGTCTTCTTACCTGCAAAATGTGTCGAAAGTTATTGGCGATACAAGATTAGTTGTGAGCCTGCGGTATGCGTCTGTGTGCTGGTTAGCTAGTCCAAGACAACAGTCTGGCTGTTGGCAGGTGGGATCCTGTTAAATAAGGGTTGGCTATGCCTAAGTGACAAGACATCCTGCTAATGGTGCAAGACTGAGCCACAGGGGATGTGGGCGGGTGTGTGTGTGTGTGTGTGTGTGTGTCCATGCAAACAATGATTGGGATTTTTGCCCATGTTTGTTGTTTGCAGATGTCTCGTGGAAATGATTTGGGACATGTGTGTGTGTGTGTATATATATCATTTGGGGGTTTATTTTGGAATTTTGTTGGTTTGCATGGCACGGATTAGAACTGTGTCTCAGATGGGAAAACACCTCTATAAGTCTGCCATTCCTCTCTCTCTTTCCTCATCCCCTCCCTTCCTCTCTCTTTTTTTCCCTTCTTTTCATTCTCTCTCTCGCTCTCTCTCTCTTTCCCGATCCGCTCGCTCGGTCTCTGTCTCTCTCCCCTCTCACTCACTGTCTCTCTCTCTTTTCACTCTCACTCTCTGTCTCGCGGTGTAAATCCTTCCATTATGACATATTTTCACAACCCCTTCAAACCAGCTCCACAGATGAATCACCTGGGCCTCCATCCCTCGTCTGACCAAACAGCAACATACGAGAGTCCCCCCGTCCCCCCGTCCCCCCCCCCCTCCTCAACAACAACGTTCTACTGTGTTAGAACTGTACGAGCGCACGCGCTGAAAGATAGTATTTGTATCCGCTGGATGAAAATGTCCTTGCTGTCATAATGAGAGCAGGGGCTGTCCCACCCCACCTCTCTCTTTCTCCTCCCACCCACGCCCGCCTCCTCCGGCGGCCCTGACAGGGCGGAGACTTCTAGGAACCCTCCGCCCAGCTGGTCTACATGGAAGGGAAGGGAGAGAGTGAAGAAGTGTGGTCACAATATGAATTGCATCGTATCAGTCGATCATTATAGCTGCACTGTGGATGCATGTCTGTATTGGCACACATTTTGGAGCAGTTTCATAGTTTATTTATATTATAACAGCATGGCAGAAATAGGCTTACATGGTGTGCAAAATATACATATACACACACACATGTATATATGCATGAAGTACATACAGGCACACATGTATATTCGTTTAAAAGACCAACATAATAAATATATATATATATATATTTTTACACACAAACACTGATGTAATATGTGTATATATGTAACAATATATGTATGCATGTATGTACTCGTACATACAGTATTACAGGTGTTTATATTTTAAAGGAAAGGTTGCTCATATGTTACAAACATCTGGTTTGGAGATGCTAGACAGTTTGTATATACCGGGTGTGGCACCCTCCCATCTCTGGAACCGAGGATGTCAGTTAAAACGGTAGTTCTGATATTACGTGTCGGCTGCAAGCATAGGTCTTCGTTTGCTCAATTGGGATAAAGCGGTCAGTCTGTCTGTCAGTGAGTGTCATTTCTCAAACCGACAGTAACCGCTCCCACTCAGAGCCCTTTGACCTCTGGGGTTGTGGCATTTAGCCACGTCATATCAGAGGGCTTCAGACACTGAGACACCAGTATAATGCTTACACATGGGACCTCACCATTGAAACAACTAAATGTTATTTTTATATTTGTTTCACGTTTCACACACACACACACACACACACACACACACACACACAGATACGACTTCGGTTTTGCTCCTTAGTGGAAGAACTGATAAAGTAGTTCACACTACTAAAGGGTGTTGCTCAAATTCACACTACTCAGCAAACAGATGCAGACATCCTCGCTGAGAGTGTCATCAGTCATCGTCCGTTGACCCCTGTGTCTCCCTGACCCCTGGGGCCGCTGAGGGGTCAGACCTGATCACTGTGATTGATCGATCTGTCTGTCGCAAGCCCCACAGGCCTCGGTCAGGCCGGGGTGAGAAGGCCGATTTAAACACACGCCCCGGCAGTTACCTAACAGTAACACACACAGACGCGAATGAACTCTGTCGTTAAGCACGCCCACGTAAACCCCCCCCACACACACACACACACACACACACTGAGTCTATGAATATTAGACGGAAGTACTGAAATGATTAACTTTATCGTGCAAACCTGTACAGATATGAGCTGTTATGTAGTGCTCCAACCTTTCTCTTTCTTCTCCTCTACTCTCTCTCTCTCTCTCTCTCTCTACCCCTCTCTGCCCCTCTCTGCAGACGAGCCCAAGCGGTATCAGGTGGTGGTCCACGGCATCGAGCCCCTGCTGGAGACCCCGTTGCAGTGGCTGAGCGAACACCTCAGCCACCCGGACAACTTCCTCCACATCTGCGTCATCCCCGCACCCAGCGACTGAGAGCCCGCCAACAGGCCAGCCATCCCTCACCAGCTCCCCATCCCACGCCCACCCCCACCCTGGGCCCCGGGAAGGGGAGGATCTACAAATGAACTCTTTTGGAGCGAGAGAGGGGGGGCTGGAGAGGGGGGTGGGGTGGGGTGGGGGGGCCGCAGAGGGCAGATCATGTTAGCGGGGGGGTCGCGCAAAGATGTGCGTGACATCATCAACATGCGACATTGAGGTCCCGGCGCGGAGTCTCGACCGAACGAAAGGAGGTCCGGTCCGGTCCGGGAGAATCTTTCTCCCCCTCTTTTCCTTTCTCTTCTTCCTTTCTTAGTTTGGGGGGACGAGGGAGGACTCACTCTCCTGAATGGATAAGGAGACCCTAACAGACAACAGAAAGAGGGCGGGGTGGTGGACTCTACTAGTCTCACTTCTCCTGTCCTCCGTTTTAGACAGATAAGGCCTGCAGGCTCTCGCGGCCACCTGGGTCATGTGCAGAAACGGCCGGACATGCATTGACAACCCCCCCGCAGGGTTTACACGCTTGCGTCCGTGCAGCAGTAGTGCAAACCATGATGTCACTTCCCTAACCCTATCAATGTTACCTTGCCTTTTTTTTTTTTTTTTATCTGTCTATCTCTGTCTCTTTATCTCTCTCTCTCTCTCTTGTCATTTACTGCCAATACTCTCTCATCTCTTTTCTAATGGCCTGTTAGCATTCCTCCTGCTGCTAATGAGGCCACTAAACTCACCATCTCTCTGCCAAGCCTTGGGGTGGGATGTGTGTGTGTGTACGTGCATGTGGATGTTCAGTAATTAGAGACATCATTTATAGACCCCCTGAGGGGCATGAAGGGGGGCTTGCGAAGGTGTGAAAAGTTCGAATGGAATCTTGTCTGTCTGTTCTTCTCAAACCAGGAGCCAGGCCTGTAATTTGGAGTGTGTGTGTGTGTGTGTGTAGGCATGCTGGTGTTAAAGACCTATGAGGGAGGGAGGGACGGTCGTGGTTACATCACGCATCATCCCAGCCCGACGCAGACTTCCTGGTGTCTGACACGCCCCCTTCTCCCCCAGCGCCGAGGGTGATAGGATGGCGGCTTTATGATGTTGAGTCAGAGCTTGGTTCCATGTGGCGGTATTGCAGTTGGTGGGTGCGTGTGTCAGTATACTCGCATGCCAGACATGAGCTGTTGAACTCCAGAGTGGATCACTCCCGCTTGCCGCCTTTCGACACTGCCCGTTTTTATGGGAATTCCCAACTGTCTGTTCGGAACCCATCTCTAGTTTCGCAGAGCATACTGTTTGGATGTGTCAGAGCGCGCATAGTCCTTAGATCTCCCGTTTCACTTCTCTTACAGTTTACCGGCTCATGGCTCACGGGGCGGCCATTTTGGATCGTAAAGCTCAGGGCTTTGCACGTCCCTTGGCACGGTTTCTCGCTCACTCGATCTCTGTCTTTCTGTGACCTCATTGGGGTCAGTTTGTGCACTGGTCACCAGCCTGGCGTTGTGTTCACCCAGGTCAGCAATGTTGTTGCTATGGTTGTCCAGTGGGTTCATCCTCACTGGTCATCCAACAGCATCTTCTTGACGCCCTGTCGGAGCTAAGGTGACCAGAGGTCATAGGTCAGCTGGTCACTTAGCATGCCACGGGGTATGACCTCTACCTTGGTGTGAGGATAATTGGTTGGGTCCCAACATCCCCAGGAAGTGTATTACATTGACAACAAACTTACTGACATAGTGATTTGTACTGGATTCTGCGAAACCGCACACCTAACCATTACCCAATCGACACTGGCCCCCAACCACCCACAGTTCCCTGTAGCTATACAAAACCCCCCTATTCCTAGTCATTGCCTGCCAGACTCCCCCAAACCACGCTCACAGAGGCAGTCTCTGACACACTCACACATTTGTTTGTGTTTAACACATACGGGGGGGCTATGGGGGGGGGGGGGCTAGGGGGTGGGGGGAGAGCAGTCACAGACCATCAGACACCAGATGATGCCAGATCCCATGTGAGAATGATTAGCGATTTAGAGGAATCTATGAGTTGTATTCCCCTCATTCCTCGCCCATCGCCCAGGGAGGTGGAGAAGGAGGGAGGCAGAGGGAAGGGAGGGTGTGCAGAAAAGAGGGATGCAGAGCAAAGGAGAAGAGGGGTTATGAGAGAGAGAGAGAGAGAGAGAGAGAGAGAGAGAGAGAGAGAGAGAGAGAGAGAGAGAGAGAGAGAGAGAGAGAGAGAGAGAGAGAGAGAGAGAGAGAGAGAGAGAGAGAGAGAGAGAGAGAGAGAGAGAGAGAGAGAGAGAGAGAGAGAGAGAGAGAGAGAGAGAGAGAGAGAGAGAGAGAGAGAGACTTTTTCTCCCAAAGAAAGCCGCTGGGGGTCAAATTCTGTTCTCCTCACTTAACGTCTACATCTGGAAGCTTGTTTACAAATGATGCAGTTTCCATCTTCGACAAACAAACACACACGCCTGCGCTCGTTTCCCTGCTGTGACGGAAAGGGATGACGAGGCTCAAGTGTTGCTGTGTTACGTCTCCCTTAGCAACGAGACGAAGAAGCCATCGCACACACACACTCTCTTTTTTCTATGTATTCATTTTTTGGTCATTCGCATGATGTAGTTCCCACCTGCCCTTTCTCGTTCCTCCTGGCTCATGTCGTCATGCTGAGAAGGACAGCAAACCAGGAGCGCTTCAGTCACATGGATGTGACCCCGTCCACTCCAGCGCGCTTTGCTGTCAACCAGGCAAACACAAATGTGCTTTTTTTCCCCCCCGTTTCATATTTTGATCTTGAATTCTCGAAATGAACTATATTTTGTGGCTTGCTTTTTCTGTATTTTGCTACTCACTGTAATTATGACTGCACAAAGCTATGAACGTTTTGTTTTTGTGTGGCATTAACCTTGAATAAAAAAATCTAAAAATCAGTAAATGTTTTAAAGTTGCTGGCTGTTGTTGGGCTTTGCACAACCACTCTGTCACTAGAAATATCAACAAGAAACGTCATGGAAGTCGAGACAGAAAATTCGGAATAGTCAGTTCCTGTGTGACTAGTCGGACGGATAATTTACTTACAGCCCAGCGCGTCTCCTGCTCTTTGTCTTCAGAGCGTTGGGAGTTTGGGCTCTTTTTAATTAGGAACCGGCTTTGAAGTTCGTGTCATTACCAAAAGGACAGAGTTCCCCTCTCTCACACGCTGTCACTCGCTTATTTGCTCCTTCTCTCTTCCCTCCTTCACTTTTATTCACTGTTAATGAAGATAAGACTTTGAGGAAAATTCTTAAACTGATTTTAAAACTATTCCGTTGTGATGCCAGCAAAACCGCTACGCTCCTTGTCCTCTGCTCACCTGCTTCTCTCTCTCTCTCCCTCTTCCTTGCTCTTTCTCTCGTGGTGATGTAGATTTGCAAGTTAACCCTTTTGCTGCTTTCGGGTCACATGACCAAAAGTTTCATAACGAACCATCGTTGTGTTTACCCAATTTTACCCTATACAAAAGCAAATAAAAATAATTTTCTTTTCACCTTCGCAATGTGGGGGGTCTGAGACAGCCCAACGATTAAAAGAAAATGCTTCATTTTGTTTTTGTATGCGGTAAAGTTGTTGTAAACAACGGTTGGTCACAACGACTGATGGGTCAGAATGACCCGAGGAGAACACAAGGGTTAAATAGAGATGCAGGACTTTGCCTTGTGAAGTTATACGAGGTGACTGGAGGTTACTGTCCTCATAGCACAATCAACCCCTCCCCTCTCAGGGCAACTCCTTCCACTGACAACAAAACAATGTCGCCTCCCAAAAAATCACATTTTAGTAAAACACTCTCTCCTTACCTCTCATTCAAACAAACTGAAAACACTATTTGCCAGGGGCACACCTAGAAAGGCCTCGTGCACTCATTCCTGGAGGTGCACTCTCATTTCCAGTCACCCCATACCCCCACCACTAACCTTTCCTTGACCTTCGCCCCTAATAAGCAGGTGCCAGTGAGAGTCACTTCAGAACTTCATAGTTAGTTGAGGTCTATTTCTTTCTTGTTCTCTCTTTCTTGATGTGTGTGCGTGTATGCAACAAGAAAGCCATTTGCCATACTGACAGAATATTCACATATTTACACACAGACAGATGTGTTCAGAAAACTAACTTCTTGGACTTGAGACACTGGAGTTATCTAGCAAATCTCTCCAACCACTGTGTGCGTTTGGATGAGTCGTTCCTGAGAAACGAGAATAAGGCATGTTGAGTCACTCCTGGCATTTTAGGTGGCCATTTTGTAGCAGAATCTTCCTCATGTGATCCTGTCAGACAAGTGAATGCAGTGGGGCGAATGTTTGCATCGGACCTCAGTATGTCTTGGCTGCCCAAAATAGGACTTGTTTTTCAAACTCCTCTGTTGTGCGACAGCGCACATTGCGTGCTCTCACAACACAGACACACTCATCCACTTGAACCACTTTCAACATTAAACCCGGCCTCTCATGGTTACATTCACACATAATACATGATCTGTCTCACTGATGTCAGTTATTGTTCTCATGTGTGCGTGTGATGTGGCTGCAGAGAGACCATTTCCCATATGGCATGTGGAAAATGTGTTCGAATGAGTGTGTGCTTGTGTGTTTGAGTGTATGTACACTGGATACAGGGATTGGGGGGGGGGGGGGGAATGGAAGTGTGTGTGTGTGATCCAGCATGTGTGTCACATACAGTGTTTGATTGAGTGAGGATGAAGGGACGCAAAGTAGGAGTGTTTGTCGGCAGGAAGTAAAGGAGGGTCATAATCATTTATAAACGGAGTCCTCACATGTGGCTCGTAAATTCACACAGCAGAACACTAATTGCTCTCGGTTCTCCACTCACTGCCAATCTCATTGTGTCATCTGGTGAGGGCAGTGACAGCATGGGGAAGAACGCAACTTGCCAGTTGTCCGTAAAAGTCACAAAAAGGACGATCTTCGGCAGCTACACTTTCAGCTCCAACATGGTAACCATCAACCAAAGAAGAAGGGACTGGTGCGCTCTGTTACAAATCTGAAAATCTCCCGTTGCGATGTGTTCAACACCCGTGGCACCAAATTCACCTAAAGAAAATCAATTAGGCTTCACCTTTCAGACGACAGTGCAGTCATAACTGTTTGACAACATTGCGTTATTCCGGTGTTTAGAAAAGATAAGAAAATAGACACATAAACACACACACACACCCACACATGGCTGTAAGTGACTCAGCAGAAAGTCCCGGCAGCCATTTTGGTTCAGCAACCAGCCTCATTGGGACAGATGCTCAATCCTATTCCTTTTTCCTTTAATCTCTGACCGCAGTCTGTATTGCCCCACAGCTGTGAGACACTTTACGCACATGTTGTATGGACCAATAGGCCGACAGTACGGTACTACATAATTTCTCCTGTGGTCCATATGACCCGGTCACCACGTTCTGGTCCTTATCCACGTTTCTGAACCGTGGTGGTCATCTGGTTTCCCTTTGCGTAGCCAAAAAGGGGTTGTATTTCCTGTCATGGGATGGGATGACAATAGGTTCGAGGAAATCAGATTAGGTGGTGTGTTCGTGTGTGTGTGTGTTTTGAATGATTCTCCTTATGAAACGTTAAAAAAATCCAATAAAATATCCCAATTTGACAAAATAAGCCCACCTCCTGTTTTGCACAATGTCATAGTCTTCCCAATGTTTTTTAGTAAATTCCCTGAAGCATCATCAAGGATTGCATCAGCCAGGGAGAGTAGTTCATGCACTATCCGTCTGTGTGTGTTGTGTCTACAACAATGCCGATGTTTTATTTACTGTGGTTAAGACTGGGTGTGTGATGCTAAAAGTTTGCATGTGTGTAATGTCCAGACTCGTTTCACTTAATGAGGCATGCAAACTCAAGAATAGCTCATGTATCAAAAAGCGTCTGCTAAATGAATACATGTCATGTACAGACAGGCCTGAAGCCCTTGCTAGGAAAGGACAACTGTCCTCCCTCTAATGTACATTTATTTGAATTTCAACGGTAAAACATGCAAAGGTACCTGGTTTCATTGTGAGGTCCCTTGGTAGGTGTAAGGTAGTCCGTTTCCTCCCCCTCTTGTGAGAAAAGCACGATGTCACATGATTACTAACACAAGCTCAGATAGTGGAACTTGCTGTGTCAATGTTTGAGAGAAAAGTTTCCCTCATACTAATACTACGACGTCGAAGCGTAGAGGAATCATGCAACGCTCAAATGAAAATTGTTTAGTCAGAAGAGGACCAAGACCGAGTATTTCGTTTTGACAAGGAAAGCTTAGTAAGTTTTAAGCTAATTCAAGAAAGCCGTCAACGTTTCTCCCAAATGTGCTTTTTAAATAACAATCTGGTCAGGAATGATTCATGTAGCAATACCATCAGCCTACACTCTAGTCAAGCTTTGATTATCAAACCGTAGTCACTAACATCAGTTGAGTTAGGACATTTTGATCCTGCAGCGGATGTCAGCCTCTAGGAAATTACATCCTTGGATGTTAATAGTTCACTCCTTAAAGTTTATCACTTTAAGGGGGGGCTGAATCCAATCAAAATCTTGCTTGGTCACCATTGCAAATGTAGCCAAAACAAGAGGCATGACATTTTTTCAATTAAATTATGCAAAACTGTATTTTAATCAAATGCAAAAATGTTAGACAACTTTTCAGAAATGCACTTTTGGCGTGACTTAACCTTGTCTGTGTGTTTTCAAAAACTGGAGTGGCACCAGTCTCATGAGTAAATGGTGCAGGGTAGACTGGGGAGGGTGGGGGGGGTAAAACACAGACCTCAGTTACTATAGCCATAGGGCAAGGGGATGTGCTCCAAATAAACTGCTATTTCCTGTTCCTGTCTTTAAGCCTAGCATGGCACGGAAATGGACATAAAGCTTGATAGCTCTTAACCAGAGTGGCAGTTTTTTTGTTAACTATTGTTGTTTTCGTAAATCTGTAAAATATCTAGTGTCACAAAATCAGGAATTGAGACTCTGTAGCTATACGCTTTCCGCCCAAGGTAAAGGCACAATGGTAAAATGACTGAACTGCTCAGGTGTTCCCTTGTGCTGCTCCAGTAGGCTCACCGAAAGCCAGCTTTCCCCAATACTCGATAAGGAAGCCCTTATTTCAGATCATCATCAGATGGCGTCAAATAAAAACACCCACAACCAAAAGTCAGATTAGAACAGAGAACATTTATATCATAATTTACATTTGGACATTTTTGCACATAAATAAATGATGTAAACCAGAATGTAAACAGAGACAGTCAATTAGTTTCCTTAGTTTTCTCCTCAAGAGTTTAAAGCTGCTGATCAAAGAGAAGGCTTTGGTCATACTTCAGGTATGGACAGAGAGAGAGAGAGAGAAAGAGAGGGGGAGACATGGGGGGGGGGGGGAGAGATGGAAGGGACTGATGTGGAACTGTTTCCAGACCACTTGCCTCGGGTCACAGTTACCGTGGAGACATACAGAACACAGTCTTAAAGCCAATACAGAACAATCATACTATGTAGATATGAGAGGAGCAAGCACCGGCGCAGAAGTCTTTAAGGGGAAGGGCCAGTGCATAAGAAGGCCGAGGTGCTTTGGTCTGTGCCATTCACAAACAAGGAGACATCCAAAGTCCATTCTTTTCCATAAAAAAAACAAACAAAAAACCTACAAAACAAGACCATAGCTAAAGAGCTAACACTTCATCAGATACACATACAGTTATCTTTGTTTCCCATTCTTTCAGTCTCTTTTTTTGTGTGTATGAACAAATTAAAGCCAAGTGAACTTTGGTTTGTAGCTTTCGAATCCCCATTTGAATACACTGTTGCAGTTAGCGTACATGTCTTCTTTAAGGTTTTGATAGTAGTTGAAGTTCCCAGTCTTATATGTGCTACATCTCGAACAGACTTTGCAGTCCTTTGGACCATTTGGGGAGCTTGCACTCCAGTTCATTTTGGTTTTCTTTTTCAAGTAGCAAAAGCAATAAATAGAATACACCCGCCTTCAGATTACTCTCTGAACATACACCAGCACACACAAACACACTCCAGTCAGTCGTACCAACCCGCACACATCCATTCACAGACACACACACGCACACATACATACACATACACTGAGGTAACTGTTGTTGAAAATATACAAAAATGCCCTTTTTCTCATTTAAATTAAGTGGAGAGGTCAGCACAAATGTGGACAAAGGGAAGTCTTCTGGAAAGCTGAAAAGGTCAAATAAAGCTCTTTCTTATCAAACAGCTAATGTGGCAACCTTTGGCAAAACAAAAGTACAAGGTCTCTCCAAAACTACCTTTGACCCTTTTTATACCTGCAGTATTGTTTTAGTTTTTTTTTATATATACACAACCCTGAAAATGGACACTGACACACTACAGGTTCGAGGTTTCAGTCTCACAGGACAGATAGGCCTACCGGTGAAGAGAAAAAGTATCTACACAGAAATGGCCTCAGAGAGAAATAGAAAAAAAATCAGTCAACAGTCAGTTACAATGAATTACCCAGTCACTGTAAACATCACTTCCACATATTGCTATCAGAGAAGACCAAAATTTGTATAAATAAATTAAGAAGATTATATAATAATAAATTGATCAAAAAAAAATGACGACAAATAACTACATAGATATCAATAATAATAATAATAATAATAACAACAACAATAACAACAACGACATGAAATCCAGGACAGATGATTGTCTTTTGTAATAAGTGTAGGACACTCTGGAACTCTTAAGTGGTCTGGGGGACAGTATCACGTTTAGCCCTGAGTACATAAGTCCCTGATAGGTTGAAAACAAATTTTCATCCCAATTTTACCACCAATGAAAACCGAGAAATCGGATATTTACACCTGTTGCTCCGGGCAACCCAGTTCTCTGAGCTATACAGTCTGAAGCCGGTTCATCGTCGAAGGGGTTAAGCGTGTTCCTCCGACTCTTGCTTGACCGTGATGTTGGCCGGAAGCAACGGAGGAGGACTGCTCCGACACATTTTGATGACCGACGTCTCGTTTGCTGACTCATACAGGCCGTAACTGGCAGATAGAAGCTCGCTAGGGATCCCCTTGTGGTGGGCATGGTAAGGGGAGACTTTCAGGTCCATCTCCCTCCACAACATGCCCAGGATCTGTTTCTCCAGAACGGCATCCATTTCCACGCCTCCCTGCAGCTGGTCCAGCCTCTCTGCATGCTCGCTCATGTCGAAGCGCTCAATCTCCTCGTTAGCCCGCTGGAGCTCGTCCAGGGAGCTGCCGAACCTCAGGGTGGAGGACCCCATGGCGGAGCTGCCTGAGGGGGAGCTGGCGGCCAGGCAGAAGCCCTTGAGGTGGAGCCGCAGGCTGCACAGGTGAACGTAGTGCCGGTGGCAGTGGGAGCACTTATGGGGGCGCTCGCGGGAGTGCAGGCGCTTGTGCAACTTGAGGTGGACAAACTGGGTGAACTTGGCCGGGCACAGCTTGCACTGGTAGGGTTTCTCTCCAGAGTGGAGGCGCAGGTGGGTCTTCAGGTTGCTGGTGCTACTGAAGCGCTTGTGACACACCTGGGGAGGAGGGCACGGGAGATGGGTTAGCGGTTGTCCGGTAAAAGGTGTGTAGCATTGACAATGTATGGATTGGTAGCTGGCAAGTAGCTAGCTTCGACATGAATCATCTGGAACTAGCATAGCATAATCAAGGTGGCTCAGTATTCTTAGGGTAACGTCAACAACTAGCGTAGCATTAGCGTTGGCCTTACCGTGCACTCGTGGGGCTTCTCTCCGGTGTGGACAAGGAAGTGTTTCTGCAGGTGGGCCAACTGGGTGAAACCTTTGTTGCACGTCTGACATTTGAAGGGCCGCTCGCCACTGTGGACACGCAAGTGGACCTAGATACCAGAAAAAAATTAATGTTTAATGACTAAAACAGGCCCGGAAACAAGATTCCTTGATCCTTTACTTGAGACCTCGATCAAATTACTGGTTGAGCACAGAACAAAATGGCGACGTCCAAGTCTCACCTTGAGGTTGGAGAGCTGTCCAAAGGTCTTGCTGCAGACGTTGCACTCGTACTTGATCTTGCCGTTCTGCTTCTTGAGCGGGTAGGGAAGCGTCTTGTAGCCCGCGGAGCCACTGCCTCCACGCTTCATCTTGCTCAGGTTCATGGCTTCCTCATCCGACCGGCTGCTGGCGCTGCCCAGCAAGGCTGAGGTAGGCTTGGTGGGCACCCTCTCGCTGGGGGGCGAGGTACCCGCTGTGGGGGACCCACTGGAGGGGGCGTGAGGGAGCCTGTGTGGGGCCCCTTGACCGGGGTAAGGGTGGAGGGGGCCGCCCTTGTCCTTCAGGGAGGTGGCGGCCGAGAAGGCACTGGTGGGGGTGGGGAGGAGGAAGTCCCTGTGGACGGAGACCGAGGAAGGATGGATGGAGTCGGGCATGAGGAAGCGTCTGGAGGCAGCGTCGGAGGGGAGCAGGGGGATGTGTGGGGGCAGCAGGTTGCTGTAGAGCGGGTACATGCGAGGGAACATGCCCCCCACGGCGGGAACGCCGCCGCCAGGCAGCGGGTAGTGGGGAGGCAGGAGGTAGCGGGGGTAGTGATGGCCTTGAGGATAGAACGGTGAGGACAGGGGGGCGGCAGGTGGCGCGTAACCGGGATAGGGCCCCAGGCCTCGGGGGTAGAAACCAGAGGGCGGGGCTGCGTGCTGGGGACCGGCGGGGCTTCTTTGGGGGCTGCTCTCCGGGCTACTCCTCGCCGACGGGCTGGGCGTGGCCGACGACTGGTTGCCGGGGGAATGGGTGGCCGGGTAGCCGTACTGAACGGGGCTGGTCTTGAGGCTGAGGAAGTCTTCGGCCATGTGGGGGTGTGGCCGCAGGGGCGGGTAGAGGGGCCGGGGGCACAGGGGCCTCTCAGGGCTGCCGGAGCAGCGCGGCCGTGTGGCCAGGGGCCGACTGGGCTCCCTCTTGTTGGTGGAGGAGGACGTGGTGCCTCGGAGGATGGAGGAGACGCTGTGCTCCCTCTTGACCGGGGTGGGGGTAGGGGTGGGTGTCTGGGTGGTGCTGCTGACGATGCGTTCCTCGCTGGCCTGCTGCTTGGCCTCCAGTAGGCTCTGCTCTGTAGGAGGGAGAAGGGAGGGAGAAACAGTCAGTCAAAGGTTTCGAGAGTCCGTTGATCAAAAGTCTGGAGAAAATAGGTCCCAAAACTGAAGACACTTAAATGGGCTTGTGTTCAGGGTGGGCGTTGGGGGTCGGGAAGAGGTGGGGCACTTGAGAAACACAGTAAGTAACCCAGTGGTTCAATTAGGGAGACAGGTTTGATGAACGATCGGTGGGGGGCTTTGCAAAAGACAGGAAGTGAGGCGTAACAGCTGCCTCTGGGCAATGTGTGTGTGTGTGGGGGGGGGCTGGGAGGCAGCAGATAAAAATCAAGATAAAATCCAAATGGGGGTAGGCAGGTCTGATTGA
>NC_140362.1:12462500-12487500 GCF_054491055.1 Hypomesus nipponensis
TGAAGAGCAACACAATTAGGAACTCTGTCTTACACACACGCACACGCACGCACGCACACACACACAGAAAACCCTGAACACTGATGTAGTGTTGAAATGCTTTGGGTTTCATCCAAAGCATTATCCTGGTTATTGAAAAAAATAAATTATAATAATTGCACCCTCACCAAACACTGCACAACCCTGGCCGAGCTGTTAGGCTCTCCCCTCGGGCTTTGCCAGCAGGCAGAAGGGTGTTTGCGTTATGCATCACGTATATCAGGAAGGTTTTTTGCTCTCTCAAGTGGCCCCAGTCATTACTAATGCATACGTGAGTCAGACTACCCAGAAAAGCTCAGGCGTGTAACCTGCTACAGTAAGAGGGCCAAAAAAGCCCACAACAATTCATCCAACCATCCATCCATCCATCCATCCGAGTCCTTACTGAGTTTCTGCATCATCATCTCTCCGGAGGGCGGGTAGTGGAGGCGCTGGGCAAACTCGGGGCAGTACCACACCAGGAGCTCAGCGCCGGGGGCAACGGGCCGCACCGTGTAGAAGTAGACCTCCATGCCGTTCTGGCACGCAGCCAGGTTCTGCTCGCTGGCCGAGTGGGCTGGGTTGACGTAGCGCATCCAGTTGGACTGCTCCTCCTCCAGGCCGTCCACAAAGTGGTGGAACTCACCCTCGGAGTATATCTGATGAACGGAGGGAGGACAAGAGGAGAGGAGAAAGTCAGTACCAGTGACGTACGAGTCAGTGACAGGGTGAGCAAGTTTGAGAAAGGAGACATTTTGATAAGGCGAGATCTAAGAATTAAATCGGAAAAAAAAACAAAAGAAACTGTAAGGCAAATCTTCACCCAACTCTTTTGTTAATCTAGTATATTCATTCCTCTTTCCCTCTCCACCCTCACCTCTCTCAGTTCACCATTCAGCCTCTGAGAAGTCCGGACAGAGAGAGATCGACTGACGGCTCCTCTCTTTATACTCGTCCTGAAGGACTTGACTCATTCTGATCTCCTCTCCCCCTCTCTCTCTCTCTCTCTCTCTCTCTCTCACCCGCCGACTATCTCACAATGGTGATTGCACCATCACCTCAAAGCCAAAGCGTCTCTGACTTGTTATTGTGGCCCAGACGATGGAGGTGAATGGAACACCTTGCCGAATACAGATTCGTGTGTACGAAGTGTTCACTTACAGGAACAATGACATGTAGTAGTTTCTCTTTGCACACTGTAAAAATGACATCACTCACTCCTCTCCCTTTTTCTCTCTCTCTCTTTCTTCCTGCGTTCCGGTACAGATTTGACTACATTTATGTGCCACTCTTACTGATATAAGAACCGCTATCTTATGCAGTCATGGAGCAGATTTAAAATGCCTAGAACATAGGAACAATTTCAAAACACCATTGATTTCCAGTAACAGTGTTGACAGAGTGGAACAAACAGAGACTGCTTTGTCACTCTGCGTGTAAGAGCCGAACGAATTGCAGACTAATATTTGCGCGCACACCCCGAGAAAAAGATCACCCTACACCGCAGAGAAACCCCCCCACCACCACCACGCACACACACACACACACACACTTCCTCAGAGCCCCGAGAGACCCCCTGCAGTGACGTCACACCCTGTCAGTGGAACAGGAAATGACATTTTTGTCTCTCCATTGTTTTTCTGCTGTTCCGCTCTTACTGAAAGTGAAGCTGCTGTGACTGTGTAACCCCCCCCCCCCTCCCCCCTCCTCCTCCTCCTCCTCCCTGCCAGAATGCTCACCCGCCAGAAGTACTTCCTGTTGGCGTCTTTGCAGACGCTGTCTGCAGTGTAGCATTGGCCCACCAGGGGGCCGAACCGGGTTCCTTTGGGTATGTACTCTCTGCTGCACACTCCAATCACCTGGGAACGGATACAGAAAGAGAGAGTGATAAGCAGGGTGTGTGCGTGTGTGTACCTAGGGGGAGAAAGAGTGATGGAAGTGTGTGGCAACACTTTAGATGAAGTTGATATGAACTACCACGTAACCCCAAAGCAATAGCTGTACTAACAGCATAGTAGTTACATAGGAACTGCTATGTAGTTGCACTTTATTATGGTTTAGTGGCACATCTTCACTTGGGTTCAAGTACCCACGTGAAACTCAGCACAGGGGAGGTTGGGCTTTCCTGGGGTAACTGGATGTCAACGCTCGTCTTGTTTTGGTATCGCAACCTTCAAATACCCATTTACAACTTCCCCTCACCCCCCTTCCACCCCTCCCCCATAGCCTTCTCAAACTTTTGTACAAAATCTATACAACTATTTAACCTATATTTAATTTAATAGTAATTGCTACAATATTTTTTTACAATAGTTATGGCTATGTACTTATTTTTTTACAACAGTTATGGCTATGTACTTACATGGTAGTTCCTGTACACTAAAAGTGTTGCCAAGTGTGTTTATGAAAGTGTGTCAGGGTGTGTGAGAGAAGAGGTCCTAGGTGGTCTGAACCATGGTTCGGGGGCTGATTTACGTAATCGCATCCTGCCAGGACGTCAACGGCCTCAAATGAAGAGGGCGGAAGAAGTCATCATGTCATGATTGAATCAACAAACAACAGAGGCTTGTGTAAGTGTGTGAGCGCTAGTGCTCTGGTGAGGGAAACAGCTGTGTAGACTTGTCGTTTTTATTCCGTGCGCGAGCTCGTGTGTGTGTGTGCGTGTGTGGGCAAACACCTAACTGTCTTGAACAGACGTGTCTCT
The DNA here is from genome assembly GCF_054491055.1 of Hypomesus nipponensis. Lineage (NCBI taxonomy): Eukaryota > Metazoa > Chordata > Actinopteri > Osmeriformes > Osmeridae > Hypomesus > Hypomesus nipponensis. The sequence continues at coordinate 12,465,223 of NC_140362.1, forward strand.
GTTTCAGACGCCTTGGGGGTCAGAGTTCAGCATCCCCATTTGAACGTTCATCAGGTCATGCCACAAAGCATCTCCTGGGTTATGAAGCCAAAACGCCGCCTTCTCTCTGTAATGGCCCACGTGGCCCCTCCCTCCACCTCCCATTCTAACACCCCCTCTCGTAACCACCGAACACACCCAGCCACATCAAACCCAACTAATTACCTCCAAAGACTTCTCCCCTTCAAGGGGGTATCCACACCTGATATTAAGAGGCCTTTGTTCCCTTTGAGACAATCGAGATTTTCAAAAAAAGAGGACGTTTTGAGGAAAAAAAGGAGAGGAAGAAAGGAATCCAAAAAGGAATAAAAGCAAGCCTGTTGGAGAGTGAAGGATTACCATGCCTAGATGTTTAGCCTAAGATCCCGCCTGTGAACTTGATGAACCTACGTGTGTACGCCGACACGCTCACACACAACCATGTTCCCCCCCTCACCACACACACACAAACACACACAGACTTAAAGGCTACCGCACGCAGACGGAGATTTCCCCAAAGGGTTCTCCATGCGTGTCCGAAGTAAACTCTTCCACGCCCAACCCCGTCTCCCCTTAAGAGTTGGGAAATCCCCATATCTATTAGTGGGAGGAAGCAAGTCTCCAAATTAAAATGTTTAGGTGGATCACCTATTAACTGACTTTACAATGCTCCCCTTAATGACGGTCAACATAATTTGATCACTTTGGATATTACCCTCTTCCCAAACCTTTCTTTCCTCTCTTGCTCTGTTTCTCTGTTTCTCTATCAGTTTATCTTTGTGACCTGCTTCCGTCAAAGGAAGATTAATATTGACTGATATCGTATCAGCTCGTAAACAAAGTACTGTAGTACTGGAAACACACACGCACAATTTTCCCCTCTGGTATGATAAGAAACACAGACAGCTGATGATTAGAAAATCTATTCTGCTGGACCAAACAGGGTCTTGATCAGGTTAGGACCACAATGGACTGCAACCATTTCTTGACCCCCTGACACCACATTCAACCCAGAGCTCACATGCTGAGTTCAGCATCCTCATCATGATGTCTGTCCTGGGACAATTGTAGCATAAGCTTAAAGCCACGAGCCGTCTTTAGTTGACTCATGTAGTCAACCTGGCCTCCCAATCCCATCATGGTTGAGGCTGTGAATGCTGGTATGGTTGACATTTGGAGGGTTTAAGTTACCCACTCTGGCAACTGTTGTATGTTAGTGCTCCCTCTAGGGGATAACAAAGACAACTGCTCTAAATGGGGATGTGAAAATGATGCTTCTTAGAAATACATGAACACACGCACACATCAATATTGTTTTATCACACTCTGATAACAGCAGAGATAATGATTCATGATAGCATGGACGCATGGAAGATCAACTCTTGATGCAGTCTGCATAATCCTCCATTACATCTCAGTGAATGGGTGTGCGTGTGTGTGTGTGTGTGTGTGTGGTGCGCGCGATCATCTGCAAAAAAGGTAAATCCCCTTCAGACGCTGCGCTTACAAACAGTTGTAACTATGTCTGTCTGTGTGTGTGTGTGTGTGTGTGTGTGTGTGAGAACGAGACACACTTCACCACAATATCCCCTAGGGCTGCAACTTTTCAGAGTTGACGGTATGACGAGTGTTGAGTCACGTGTGTGTGAGTGTCTGTGGAGGTTTGGGGGGGGGGGGTGGTACATTGTCTGTGTGGCAGTGTGAGAGCAGGATTCCAGATGGTTGCCATTGTATGAGCATCTGTGTGTGTGTGTCTAAGTAACCGAATGTCTGTAATTGTATACATGCGTTACGCTGAGATAGGATGTCTGTATTTACTGGACGAGGAGTGTACGTGTGTGTGTGTTTCGGCTCACCTCTTTGGAGCTTGCCGGGTGTTTGAACACCAGATTGCGGGGCAGCGACGCCTCAGCCCTCGTCAGGCCCTCGCTGTCCGGGCTTGGTTCCTGGGGCGTGTCTTTGACAATGTAGGTGCATTTCTCCTCAAACTCTGCCTCCGTCCACCTCATCATGTCGGCCTCTTCCATCGTGGGGTCGGCGGCGGCCATTTTAGATCTGGCGTCCGTGGTGGTTTCGGTGTTCCTGTGCAGCTCGGTGTCCATTTTGTCGTCGTCGTGTTCAACGGTGTGGGCCCCCTCAGTAGTCAACATGGCCGAGCTATGAGAGGTCGCCTGAAAGGGAGAGAGAGAGAGAGAGATTCAGTGAATGCGTCAGACACAAAAAAAAAAAAAAAAAAGATAAAAGATAAAAACAGATTTGGAGAATAAAGACAAGACACATGAAAGAGATGAAAGGGAGATAGCGAAGATAAGGACAAAAGGAACCAGAAGTGAGGGGGTGACTATGAGAGAGAGAGAGAGAGAGGCCTCTAGAGAGAGGACTTTATTATCCAGTGTGAGTCAGTGAGGGCTGAGTTACTATGATACAGATTGAGTCAGCAGACTGTCTATCTGAGCTGTGTGTGAGGTTTTATCCAGACCCTGTGTGTGTACAGTAGGAGGCCACCAAAGATAGGACATCGTTTCCCTCCACACACGTATGCTCGCAGCATTTCAAAACAGAGACTGAAAAAGGGAGAAGTCAAAGACAAATATTTTTTGTTATCGTGTGCTATCTCCGATGCTTGTCTGAATTCTTCTGAGCATCGCAGCGAGCAAACAGTTGGGCTGAGCAGACAGCGACCAATGACTGCGCAGATAGATTGAGTGGCCAATGACAGAAAACCCTCAAGTCTGCTGCCGTGAGCTGTGCAAGCTGCCGTCTGGTCACAGGGTCAAGGCTTGCTACCCCGTACGTCCCATCTCTCATTTCTTCGATGTTTGGCTCCCAGCCTTTTGCCTTTTTCCTCTCCCCCTCCGTCTCCCTCTCTCTCTCTCTCTCTCTCTCTCTCTCTCTCCACACTCCCATCAAATGAAACAAATCTCAAGTGTTGTTCTGTCCATCCTCATCCTTCTCCTCACTCTCCTCTCACTCTCCTCACTCCTGGTCCCTTTCTCTCTGCCCTTTTGTAGCCTGCTTTTTCCTCTTTATTCATCCTCCCTATCTATCTGTGTCTCCCTCTCTCCTCCCCGAGGGGTTAGGAGTGACAAACAGGAGAAGGTGTAGGAAGGAAGTATGTCTGAACGGGGGCTAAAATTGGAATCAGAGTGGCAGAGTAGCGGAACCAGCAAATCATCCCAAGTGTATGTGGAAGACCAGGAAAGGGAGCAACAAACTTTTCCATTTGGGGGCCCACAGCAGCACAAACAAACTTCAAACACTTCCCACCCAAGACCATCCCACACACAGATACACATGCTCACAAAAGGGATAAACATCTATTTTCCACACAAAGGAAAAAAAAAAGTATCCATGACCTCTCCATAACCAGAACTTATTGCTTTGACATGTTTGGAAAGACATCCAAAAAACTATTGACGATAGATCAGAAATAACTAACAAAGCTTGGTCATACCTCAAACTCACGTAACATGTTTTATTATCCTTTTTTTTTTTTTTTTTTCCCAAGTCCCCAGGTTCCACAAATATTAAATACGTATTTCCCAGACAGCTTTGCCTAGTGAAGAGTTCCACTAGGCAGTCATTTTTAACAGTCATTTTACGATCAACTTCTTTTGTACACATTTTTGGTTAAAATATTTATCGTAATTTGCTGCATTTTAGGAAAAGAAAAGAAGACTTGCCAATAAAATAATTTACACTTTAGAAGTGATTTTGTAAAGTTTCATCTGTTCTTTGCTGTAAGGTTTCATTTTGTACGACATCTGTGAAACAAGTATAGTATTGAAACTGAGAATAACAAAAGTCAACTGATTAAATCAGCTCTCAGTTTGGTAACTATATTCCTATAAGACATACACTTCACTACACTTCACTAATGTCCCCCCAAAAATGTTGGATGTTTTATAATTTTTTTATTAGGCAACTTATCGAAAAAAAAAAGTATTCTATTCCTGTTAATCTTAATGAACATCTAATTTCATGCAGTCAGAGTAAAACATTTTAAAACAACAGCTTGAAATGAAAGTTGACTTGAAACCAAAAATTAAACTAAGAAATCCTCCAAATTCACTAAAGGAATGGAGTCTAACATATGCCAACAAACAACGTCTTAATCAACTAACATTCAACACAAATTCCTCAGATTTTACTGCTATTCTTACAACAAGTTAAATAACAAACATCTGAGTTTCAAACAACATCGGCAAGTGCATAAAACAAAAATAAAACAGAAAGTTCCAAGAGATTCCCTCGAACGAAACGTCGCTAACAGCAGTCACAATTAAAATGACAAAAGATAACTGACAAATACACCAAAATAGAGCACAATTCAGACATCATAAGACTGTTCACCCCCCCCCCCCCCCCATGAAGTAGCTCAAGAACACAGTAGCAGAATCTTTACTCACCGAAAAGCTTTGGTCCCAGCCACACATAGGGCTGTCTGATTTGTCCCTTGGGTGAGTGTGTGTGCGCGAATCAGCGTGTGTGTGCGGGACAGGTGCAGCTCTCCCTCTACCCCTTTGCTCCGAGCGCTACTCCACAGTGCCAGTGGAGTTTGTGAGCGAGTGTGTGTGTGTGCTCCAGTGAGTGCCTTCTGTTTGACTGACTGAGTGAATCAACATCTCACTTGTTGAGGGGGGCCATAAGCTCCTCCCACTTTTCGTTGTTTCTTCCGCCCCTTCTGCACCGCCCACACACACGCGCACACACACACACACACACCGCCTTCTACTCAGTAAAAAAAAGTCCAAGGAAACAGCAGGCGCTTTCACCTGATGCCTGAGTTTTAGGAGGAGACGACTAGACACACACACACACACGGCAGAGGCTAAGATAATTGTACGATTTTGGTGTACATATTAAGCACAATGGCTTTACGGTTTTATGTGTGCGTGTGTGTGCATGCTTCTGTGTGTGTGAGAGAAGGAAGAGTAACGTCCGTCCACGGCTCAACACTTGGTAAACAGTGGAGGGGCACTGAGTCACTTTCAGGAAGTTCTCTTTCCCCAGGAAGAGAGATCAACAAACCCCCTTTACACCCACACACACACCAACACAAACACCAACACACACACACACACACACACAAACACACGCCCTCTAGAGGGCGACACTGGTCTGACCTCGTCCTCACATTTCCTTAGCTCTGCCTTCTCCTAATGACAAGAGATTGATCAAGGCGTTCTTGTACTCGAGTGAAGCCCCACCGTGTTTTCTTTTTATCTGTCTCTCCAGTCTACTCCACTTCTGCCTCCCTCTATCTGTCCATGCCTTTTTATCTCCATCTTGAGCTGGTCAGATATGATTCCATTGCAAAGCCCCCTCAGAACACCAGGCAACTATGTCCCGGAATTTGACTGGAAATCCCCTTCACTGACTCTCTTTGTCTGTTTTAAATATCTTCCCCACTCTCTTCCCTCTCCCATTCCAGCCCCCTCTCTCACTGACCATCTCACCTCTCTCTCTCCCCCTCTCCCTATCTCCCTCCCCATCTTGATTGACAGCTGCCTCACACAGGGTGGAGAGAAGCGGGGAAGCAGCAAACAGGATGGAGGGTCTTCAATCTAAACACTTCTCCCCTCCTCTTATCCTCCCACCCCACTGGTGACAGAGGGCTGGCCACATCACTCGCTGCCTACTCCTTCCTGCCAACGGACGACCCGTCGCCCTCCGAAACACACACAAGTGCGCGCGCACACACACACACACACACAGAGACGCATCATGCCAGATCTGTGACACATCTGTGATTTGCATGTTTCGCTCTGCACCAAAGCAACTGCTCCCAAGGATAGACACACGCTACAATTTGAACTAAAGAAGAAGAAGTAAAGCACATGACAGGGGACAGAAGAGAACTAGTGGTCCCCGAATTAGAAAGACACATGTGTTCCATCCCTATGACTGGGAGAAATCTAAGTCAAAACACACACACACAAATGCTCGCCAACCATTTCAATTTTGTCACCAACTCTCCTTCTCCCCCCCAGCCCCAACCCCCTCCACTCAAACCTCTCCTCCTCGGGAGCTCCAGGGTATCTCCCCCTCTCTTCTCTGTCTGCCAACCCACCCTCATGATGGAACGAGGGGGCGACGGAAGGCAGGACGGATGGAGGGAGGCAGAGGGGGGTAGGGAGGGGTCCCCTGTGCTCTGAAGGCAAATTCAAATGGTTCTTTTTGTTTATGCGGAAGGACGGGAGTGGTGTGTGTGTGTGTGTGTGTGGGGGGGGCTGTATTTCATGTGGCCTGCCTGCATGCCTAGGGGGGGGGGGGCGGAGAGAGAGACAAAGGAACGTTGGAAGATGTGTTCATTTCTATGAGGGCCTCCATCACAATCTACCGCGGCCCAGCGTGCGCGGACGCACACACACTTGACCAAGTGTCTCTGGGGAGCCTGACAAGGAGAGACGCCAGAATCACCGGGTTTTTTTTATGAACTTCAGCCTTTGGACTGCTTTTTGCATTGCTGCTTATTTTTCATTCCAATGCTTCAACTGAACCATTTGCATTTATATTTCATTTAAAACCTCTCTCTCTCTCACAGTGATAAGAGTTTTACTGATTTCTGTCCTCCTCTCTCTCCTTCCCCCGACTCCTATTGGCAGCAACCTCAATCCTTGCCTGTGGGAAATGTACCATGTCACAAGATGCAAGAGTGGAGATTGGCCCTTGGCCATTTACTCTGCATGACTGTACATGTACAATGACATGAACATAAAGAAAATATGTATATTTGCTTTATGTGATTCTATGTACATTAAGGGCAGAAGCAATCTGTCCTGAACATAGTTTACCCTTGGACTTTTCTCTATTTCTGAGTACAGACCGGTTCTGCATTGGACTTGGGCATTGTTCTGGAAGAATCTAATCCTTCAATGACAGTCCCATTAGGGGGAATTAGAGAGTTTAGACCAGGCCATGATCCCGTTTGGGCTTGGAGAAACACGCTTCCAAGTGTGTGTGTGTGTGTCTGTGTGGGGACAGTTGGAGGGGTCTGGTGCTGGACGCGTGGCATGTGTCATGTCGAGCCCCCCTACAGTGAAACAGGGGTGGGGCTTTGGGGGTAAGGCAGTAGCTCTCCTAATCTTACCAATCCGCCTGACTTCACGCACACACACACACACACACACACACACACACACACACACAGTTACCCCTTCTCTAGCCATCTGGAGCTAACTTCGTCTGAACTGACTAGTTGGGTGTGTGTGTATGTTTGTGTGCGTGTGTATGTGTATATATTCCACTCAGCCACCTCCTTTGGAAAAGCTAATCATGGTCCACTTGGCATGCAAATCATTACATTGTACTTTTCATTATGGGGCCAATGGTAACAAACCACAGCTTGAAGATTTGGGGAGTTGACCAGCACATGTTTTCATTTATATGGCAGAATAGGAGGTGGAAATGGTGGCCTGTGCCTACATTGCATTTGTGTCTACAGACACACACAAATGAATGGTCAGGCCAAACCACTTCCACACACACACACATGATCTCTCTTTTGGTGCAAAATTTGTGAAATAAAAAGGTATTGCTTCTCATATATAAAGAAAGTTTTACAGAAAACTTCCCATGACTTGATGTTGTGCTCAATTCCAATGACCGAACGCTTCCTGTATCCAACTCTTCGGTAAATGCTTATCTGCGTTTGCTTTCCCAATTCCCATAAACAACTCGAAACGTGCGCTTAGTCATAGTCTATTCTTCTTGAATCACATGCCTGCAGTTGTTGTACAATTTAGAGTTAAGTCATGCAGCATTACACACATTATTCCCCTTAACCTACAGAGTCACAATACATGCCTTCTGAGTCATCGAATACATGTCTAGTACTGACATTTGGATAAGACGGCAAATCACAGCCAACACGGGAAATCATATTTTAACAACGATATTAATAGATATAAGTCTTGTCTAGTGTGGTCTGAGTGGAATCTGTAACCACCGCTCAACGCGACAGCTGTACTTGAAACAATGTTTTTGTAGTTGTCAGGTTGTGGTGTGTGTTACATGCGCAAAAATAATAGTCCTGGGCGCGTGTGCACATCTCCCCATGCCCGTGTCAAGGAGCAAGACACTTCACAGCGGGAGTCCAAACTGCTATAAACGGTGTCAGCCTCAAAATGTATTCCGTTTAGAAGGATATGCAAGTGTTGCGGCTTGACTAGAAAAACGTTGCAATATGAACTTTCATTGGACCAAAAAAATCTCTGTCTATATCCATAACAATTTAATTATGTATAACCATAGTTTGCGAACAAAGCGCATTTACAAGTTAGGGTAAGTGTAGCTACGTTTCCCCTAGCACTGGGCTGAATGAAAAGGGTGTTCTGAAAGTGATCCATTGAATCCCTTATCACACTGATAATTTGAAAGTGACCCTATCCAGCATGTTTTATCAGTATATCCAAATCCGACTCACAGCTGGAAGAGCAGGGACAGGCAATGTCCGTTTGATTCCCACAACAACCAGGCCTAAACCATTCAGTCATAAAACCCCTATCTGAAACTGTCAAATTAATGTGCTGAATCCTGAAACTTTACAAGTTCTAGCCTAGATACAAAATTTAAAATATTCGATAAATTAAGAGAAATGCAGACATAGGCCTACATATTCTCTCTAGGTTGAATATCAGTCTATCAAACACACACTTTTATTAACCTATTTCAAACGATCAATGTTTTTACATTTAGTAATTTAGCAGACGCTCTTTTACAGACTGTACACATTGGGAGCGCGAGTGTGGAGGGAACTCGGTCTCACCTGCTTGCGCTTCCATGAACTTCCTGTCTTGATAGAAATGGTAACAGCTCCGTATCCAAATTCAGAAACTCGGGTGTCTTCAACGGATCGTTGTTTCGCTTTAGTCCGAATTTGCTCTTCTGGATTTAGATGAGTCTGAAGCGTAGACCGCACACTTTCCAGAGGCTACCCTCCTTTCTGAGCCCAAGTCAGCTCCACCCAAAACAGTAATTAGGATTAGCACGAGCAATTAACAAAGCAAACTCCCCTTTAACAATTCTCTAGATAACGTTTGCGGAGTGGCACTATTCTTTACTTTTTAATGCATTTATTTATTTATATTTTGTACAAGATTTGCTTGTTTTCAGACCTTTGCGAAATTAATGAAGTTAACATTGCCAAAATGTCCAGATAGTTGACACCTTCAAGCATCGAATACCACCACCTGGGGCTCCACTTAATTAATGGAATAAACAAAAAACGAATGTTAATATTTACTAAACTATTTCTCGCAATTCTTTAAGTGGCTTACAAAGGCCTACAGTTGATATGAGGAGAAATTTGGACGTTAGGATACTTAGGTGGGTATTTAAACACAGTTAACGAAGAAAAACGAAAATGTGGACACATTTGTTAACATATCCTTTGATTGACAAAAACTCAATGACAACATTTTGTTTAATATATGCCTGCATTATTCTAAAATCTTAAAGGCCTATCCCCCTTTCATTATCTTGTGACATAACTAGTTTTTGTAACCACGTAAGTCATTACTATAAAAGCGATGTAAAAGAAATAGGCTGATACAAATATCCTACATGAACTGTTACTGTTTAAAAACACTGTCTCAGTCGAGTAAATCAGGTTATGCGTTGATACTTTAAACAGATTGTTTGCCTATATTTTAGGCAATTTGTTATCATCGTACATTTTTCCGATTATATACATTGAGTTTGTGCTGGGACCTTTCATAAGTATACTTTGTCTGGCGAATTCTGTTCTCCACACTTAATTAGCAGAGATAAGTCACCTGTTTAACTGAGACAACGAATATGCTTTGCAAGGTTTCATATGCTTTTTTAAAAAAATATCAAAGAAGTTCAGAGAAACGGGAAGTGCAAAAATTATCCTACCAAAAGTACGGATGATACCATGTTATTTTCCTTTTTTTGTGCAATTACCATTCGTTCAGTCAGGTCTTTATTTGAAAACAACGCATGTCTTTTCGTAATCTAATGTTTCTGAGACAGACCGCCCCTGTGTTAGAGTGAGACATTGGTGCTAGTGCAGAGCACCTGTTAAGCTTATCTGGGAGTATAAACCCTTATGGTGTACTGTCTGCACTCCCTCCCCCCGATACCCCTCAATCTGTCCCCACCTCCTCCTCCATCCTTCTCTCTTTATCCTTCTAGTAATGGGGTCCATACTGCGTGGGTTAGCCTCAGTGGCACACTTCCGTCATGCCCAGAAGTCTCAGATCTTTACGCGAAACAGACTTGCTCTGCCTGTCAATACACACAAACACACACACACACACACACACACACTGAACAGGGACGAAGCTCCCACTCCCCTCTTCAAAGCAGTGGAAGTGTGTGTGGGACGATGGATTTGATGGGAGGGATTTGTGGGGGCAGGGAAGGCAGTAGGAAGGAGGGTCGGAAGTCTTTTAGTCTTGAGGGGCAGATACACACAGAGTCACAAACACACCATGTTCCTGCCCCATGAATTCCTAAAACCACTCTCTCTTGCATTTACTCACTCACTCACTTGCTCGCTCACTCGCTTGCTCTCTCATTCACTCACTCAATCACTCACTCTCTTACACACACACACACACACACACACACTGTTATATCGAGGAAAGCCCTTGGCTTTATCCTTCTCTAGCACAGAGCTGTGAATGTCTGTGTGTTCTGAAATATTTGGCTTGGCAGACTGCCAGAGAGATCCAAAGCCAAACTGGGATTCACCCAGAACAGCAGCCACGTGCCACAGAAATGGTGTGTGTGTGTGTAATGTGTATGTGTTCATTTTCACAAAGTATTAGTGTGTTCCATTATGCATTTGAATGTATGAGTAAGTATGAACTTTAAACAGATGCGGTAATTTCAAGTGCCTTACGAAGACTCTAGGTTCTAACCACAATCGGTCAGTGTGCAGTGTCTCCCTTCTCCCTCTCTCTCTTTCTATCTCTCTCTCTCTCTCTCTCTCTCTCTCTCTCTCTCTTTCTCTCTGGTTCTCTCTTTTTTCTGTCTCCCTTGTCAATGAAAAACCACAACCTTGCTTGAACAGAGATAAAGAGGTCAAATGTAAGAGCTGTGTGTATGCGTGTGTGTGTGAGAAAGGGAGAGAGAGAGAAACCTGTTGACACCAACAATCAGGCCATCCAGGGTGTGAGAGGAGGGGACACTGAAATGAAGCAATTTCACTTTCCAGTGTTAGCAGGTCGTTGGGTTTCTGTGACAAACAAGTGCTTCTTTTCTTTGCGATAACAGTCCAGCAACTACCAGAGGGAAAAGCCAGTGAACTCAATGGTATCAGATTTGTAACTGAACCTGCCATGTTCCACAGACCTACTTTAACTCTGTGGGACACACACACACACCTGTTGATCTAAGATATTCAGGGGGATATTCAGGGGACGTGTTGTAACTTGGTATAGGAGAGCTATTCTGTACAGTACAATATACTGTACAATAAAGGAGTGTTGTGGGACATAGTGAAAGTGACAATATGAACGGAGTAGGTTTACCATTATGACCTAGTATAGTTTAACACCATGTCTTGATCATTTGGCTAATCCTTAGTAGAATAAAATAGAGCTATATTACTATTAGGTGGAAATTAACAAAAAAACTAAAAAGACAATCTTGTTGATGTTTGGACAACAAACTGGAGGTTTATTTTCACTGCTTGAAATCTACCAGATGTTGTCTTGTTTTTATATACACTAGTCAGCATATTTATTCTGGTACTTAGGTTATTTGGTTTTGATGAAAGTGTATGACTGGACTTATATTTCAGAAAGCAATTTTTTGTGTTTACTCGTGGACTTGCTCTCTACATTAACGGAAATAACAGTATTGCATTCAATGTTTGAAAAATGTGCTCTTCAAGCAAAATTTGCTAAATCCCATCTCATTCATTTTTTTTAATGCTTTGATTATACGTCCATAATAAAACAATTCAAATTATGATGTGATTTTGTACAGACAGAGATTTACTTTCACCAGCCCTCATGATAAATATGCATTAAGAAGACTCAATTGTATTCCATTGTGTCTTTTGACCTAATTAGAAAATCATTTATGTTAAAACAGATTTAATGTTCTTATTAATCCGGTTATTAATTTAATTCAGATTTGTAGCTGGCAGCTGGGGCGTGGGCTTGGGGAAGACGCCACTGATTATAGTTATTGATTTATTTTGAAAGTCCAGACAAATAAATTAAACTTTGTTGAGCTTGGGTCCAGGAGTGTGGCTTGTCGTAGCTAAGCTGGTCGCCATGGCCCTGGGAGAAGGGCACGGATACGAGGGTTGCAGCAGATGAGGATTTAGGATCAAAATGTAGACCACTGTAGGTAAAAGGCGGGGCAAAAGACTTAGTTTGGGGTTTAAAATACACTAAAGGCTTGTTTGGCCGAATGGCAAGTACTTTTGTTTCCTTTCCTGAAGCTGGGGCAGTTGGGCTCAGACCCATTGACAGCTCAAGATGGTGAAGAGAAGCATTGCATTGTAGTTTGTGCACTCAGCAGGACTGCAGCGTTTCTGGCCGATGCTGGTTGTGCGGGATCAGCGTGTTTTGGGCTGAGTTGGAGGGAGTGGGCGAGGGGCCTGGCTGGGCCAGTGCTCTGGGCTGTGGCTGCAGGCCCTCCTCTGACCAGGTCAAGTAGAGTGATGGATGAGATGGAGGATGGTTATGGCAGGTGGAGGGGATCCGCTGGTCACCAGAGCAGCTTAATCAGCACTGCTCTGGACAATAGGCTTCATTTAACCTCCTAATGAGTGGTCACTCAATCTGGCCTCACCTCGCACACGCGCCACACACACACACACACACACACACACACACACTCTCTAGTATTAGCCACCCCCTGATGTTTTCCCTCGTGAACCACTTTATCGATTCATCGTTTATTAATTACGATTCACTCACCGATGCCATGATGTCATTAAACCGCCATCGTTGGCCAGACCAGGAGAGTGCTTTTAGACTCACCCCCCATGGAGAGTCAGTCATGAGTGACTGAACATGAGTTTGTATTGTTAAGACAAACAGTTGATGATGTGATGGTGGTGTGTGTGTATCGTCCTCTCTCGCAATAGATTATTAGGGGGGTCAGCTGGGCTGTAGTTTGGCCTGTTGGAGTTTTTACAGACACCCCTTAAGTGACCCACTTTCCTACTGGTACTTGACTGGTCCTTGAACCCCCCCCCCCCCCCACACACACACACACACACACACCCCACACACTTCATACTTATTAATGCCCCATTTGGCAGTCAAACTATCAAGCCTTCCCTCCGCCGTATCAGTGTTGCCGTGGCGAAGCTGGGGGTTTGGTGACAACTATGTGTCAACTGTCCCCTCCCTCCTCAACTCCTCAAGCTGTGATCTGTATTGTGCATATGCTAAATGGTGATCAAGTTAGAGAAAGTTGTTCATTACCACAAAGAGTGAAATGGGGAGAAAAAAAAGTTGTGTATTGCTAATTGTGAAAGTGTTAATTGACAAATATGGCAGATAATGAGTCTACCTTTTGTATATTGACCACGGTGAATTGGCCTAGCCTGAATGAAAGCGTCATGAGTATTTTTCAGTGTTTTCATGCTACCAGTTTGTGAATGCAAGTAAGCCAATGGATCTCTGATGTGTCAAGGTAGAAAAACACAGACAAGTTAGCATAGCGAAAGCCTCCAAGTACATTATGGCATTATCAACCGGATCAACAATTGTGTACAACCTGTGGCTCTCCACTTCTAGCCTCTTGTTAAAAAGTTTCTTAAACAGAGGACACAGTCACCATAGAAATAGCAATTTTGTTGGAAATAAGCTTCTCAAACTTTTTTTAAATGACTGTTATTTCTATGGAAATGTTTATCAAGACCCATCCTGGCAGAGGTAGCTAACCAGAAACCAGGTAGTAAACCAGAAAGGATATCAGACTGTTATCACCACAACCGCATCAGAAGTTAGCATTATTACTATCTCCCTGCTAAGAATCCACCATTAGCATATTTTCAGAGAAGAATCAGGCTCCAGATACCGTCATTGCTGATGACGCAGAGCTTTGTCTGAGCTTGGAAGTTTTCTCTAGAGGTCGGCACGCTGGTTCTGTGTCGGGCTTTGGACCCCCGCAAGTCCCCCCCCCCCCACACACACACACACAAACACACAGCTGGTTCAAACATGGCTCTCAGCCCTCAGCATGCCACAGCGGTTTGAAAACCACTTCCTCCCCGTGGCTCAACACATTTTACTCATTTACTTTGAGCTAGAAGGAAGCAGGCTGAAGCACTTTCACTCCAGGAAAGAGGGGGCTGTGTGAGGTGGGCGTGTCTGAGAGCGTGTGACCGTGTATTTCTGTGATACGAATTATGAATTAGATATGACCGCATTTACTGATGCGCTAATGTGTGCTGTCCTGTGGCATTCCGTAACAAGAGAAAGAAGTTGGACGCGACCGTGTTTAGACGGATAGATAAAGATTCTGACATCATGTTTACCCTGCGTTCTTATGCCACAGAAAGCTTTTAGCGTCCTTAATGCTTGCGATCTGACCCACACGGTTGGCAATCTGTCTGCCGTCACACACAAACGCACATACAGACTCGTCACTCTCATACCCTAATCTCATCAGGCGTGGAGAAGGGCACCCCTCGCCTCGGATTGGCTCTTGCTCTGTAAATATTTAGAGGAAACGGAAGGGTTCATCGTCCCTCCTGTCGCCAGGGGAGACGGATAGGCGCTATCCGTCAGTGAGTGACCCTGTCCGGAGCACCAGCCGGACTGCCGGATCTTCAGGAGCTTTGGATCAATCACACACACACACACACACACACACACACACACACACAGGAGAGCAGAGGGATGGGACGGGGTGTTGATATAAGGCCCCTGACTAACCCCAGGATGGCCCCCAGGTCACCCCCACACCACAGCCACTCACGGGTCACACACACTGCCAAGATAAGCCCAGGTTGGCACCGTCATGGACAGGCACACTGATGCACATCGCACCATTTAAGTAACATTCACCGAATACCAACACGGAAAGTGCCCATGCATGCATGATGTACTGTGCACGTGACCTGATAAATACACCCACGCACGGTGTGCGTTAACAATACTTCCTCCTCCCCCACCTTATCTGCCCCATGCCCCACTTGCCTCCATCACTGCTGTTCCATCATGGCTCGACCTCTGGACCAGGACCTGTAGACTCAGCTCTGACCCCTCGTCTACCCCCCAGCTACCACCCCTCTCTTTCTCTTCCTCTCCTGTCCACTCTAAAGGTCCCTAGCCCCACCTTCTACCACTATCCCCCTCTCTCTCTACTCGATCCACTCGACAGCGCCTTCACAAACCCCCACCAACCCCACCATCCACACCACAAGAGAGGCCATTATATGGGCATGTTGAGGGAGTGACAGGAGAGGGGCCGGGTGATTACAAGACACTGAGGGAGGTGTGTGTGTGTAGGGGGGTGGGGGGAGGTAAAGATAAATGGAGAGGTAAAAGAACGAGAGGGAACGGGAAGGGGGGAAGAAGAGAGGAAGGGAGGAAACGAGCAAAGAGGAAATGGGGTTTGAGGATGGGAGGGGGGGGGGAAGGAACAGGGGGGAGGGGTTGAAGGATCACACAAGGGAGGAGAGAGAGAGGCGCCGATGTTTTCGCGACGCGTCTTGCAGTATGTGCGATCGCTTTGGCATGTTAATCTACCCCTTTCTTTTTCGCGATCCCCTCCGCACCTCCCTTGCTTGTTTTCTTTCCTTCAGTCTCTCCACTTCTTGGTGAAACCGGTTTTCTGTCATCTTTATGACAGGTCATTGCATTCCTGACTGGTGTACTGTACAAGGTTAACAGTGTGTTAATTATAGCCATGGAACCAAAGAGAAAGAGAAAGAAAGAGGGGTGTCCAGAGAGAGACAAACAAAAGAATGGAAGGAGGTAGAGAAAGAGAGATGAAGGAAGATTTGTATGAGAGTGAAAGGACATAATAAGGAATAAGGCACCTGGTGTGCCTATCTTGGACGCATCGACAGGAACCACCAACTCTGCTCCGTACAATTCAGTAAAACACAGGACGTAAACAAAACACGAACAGATTTCAGAATGACAGCAGAAACCAGTTAGCCATCTTGAATAGACTTCCTCTATGTATTTGTCACTTGCTCCTTCCTGGTGTCATTTGCTTGTGTTCTCGTCACCATGACCTCACAATCACTCCCGCCAGACGCTTCTTATCTGACCTTCGACCTGCGATGATCAGGGATAGGCTGACAGGGGAATCATGTCTGCACTCCATTCAAGCAAATCTCAACTTGCTTGCCAAGTACAGCTCTTAGGTCTGGAGAGGTATCTTGTAATTAGGGGTTAAAATATTTTGTTCTTTCCTGTTAGCTAACGCAAAAAAATTCATACAATGCATGCAGTCATTATCTGTTTTCAGGAAGAGGAGAGAGAGAGAGAAAGTGAGAGGGAGAGAGTGAGTGAGGGAGCACAAGACGGAGAGAACAAGAGAGAGAGTAAAAATGAGCAAGACTGTCCCTGTACTCGTTCTCACTGCAACGGCATGCACACGAGCTAAGGCTGTTCGAAAGTTAAGCTGTTAAGCAACGTCATAAACATGAGTTGTCTTTTTTTTCTTGGATATTGTTCATGTCTTTCCGAGAACACGATCAAACAAGAATTCCTGGAGCAGAGGAGGAATGTTTTTGTTCAGACTTGGACTGTGTCAGTTGTCAGTGTTGTTCTAATCTGGCCCTGTTGATTCTGGTGGCTGTGTTCAGCCCAAGACAAACAGGTGTGTGCTCTCTGTGACTCCCTGTACAGCTCTTACAGAAAGCCCTCTGTCCGGGGACACCTTAAACTGCGTGAGTCATTCCTCATTACAGGTACACCTGACACACGTGCATTCGAGCACACACACACAAACCATAAACATGCACACCTCTACGCACCTTTACCGAATGATACGACGAAACACGTAGGTATAGTGTGGATTGACCACACATGCATGAATATGAGGAGATGTGAAAACGATGATTGGAAAACGCCACTCCTCAAGATCGCACACACACACACGGAACAGGGATGCACGCACCAGGGAGGGTCCAGCTCAGTGGGTCGAGCACTTTGGGACGAAGCGTCTGCTAAATCAATACGCGAGGGAGAGTTTCCGCGTTCTCTTTGACCTCGTACTCCATGATCTCACAATGTCCTCCTGAAAGAGTCTCCTCCGTGTCTGGGCCCCAGCACACTGGCTAATCACACAGGAAGCCAGAGCCGGGGCTACTCTGCAATCATTAACATGAATCATCCCAACACACACACACACACACTCTGACACCAGACAGACCTGTGTATGTCGTCGCACACAGCGGCGGGCTGAGACGCCTTCTGGAACCCAAGCGGATAACGCGAGCGAAACGCACACTGACACCGTGCATCAACAACTAACTTGACGGCGTTCGCACGAGCATGTCGCGCTGCTCTTTTTTACAGCGTCGTCACACTGCCCGCGGCAAAACAGAAAGATCTCAAGTTACCGCGGCAAAACATCCACACAAAGAAAAAGAAAAACAGGCTGCTTAAAAAAAAAACCTTAATAGTCAAACGCTAACACAATGTGAAAACCCTCATACGGATCCGTACCTCCTTCTTTTGAAATGCACCCGTGATTTCATGGCGTGAGGTTAATGAGGAACCCTGCCTGACGGTGGTCTCCCTGGCTTGTCTGCAAAGGAAAGGCCCAAAGAGCAACACTTCGTAGGCTACAGGTTGGTCTGTAGTCTGCAGTAGCATGGGATGAATCCTTCAGATATCCAGTGACATGTATACAGACCACGGTTGACAATTGAAAGACCGTTTGGTCATAAAAACATTTTGCTGGAGGAGCTACGGAACAGTTTTTTTTTCATCCGAGAAGATTTTCCGTGGTTTTGGTCAAATATTGTCACACTGCCAAATATTCTAGTCTATGGCAGTCGTGAAAAGGAACATTTATTCTGATTTTTTTTATCAGTATCCACAAATACACTCTTGTGGATGACGGGTCGGTCACAACTTCCTTCCTTTTGAACTGACCATATGACCATCAAAACAACGTTGACCACAAATGAAACTCCATCACTCCCTTCTTCACGTACTTGCACATAAACACTCCTTCACACACCCCTGTGTATTTTAATCTTCTGAGAGTTAGCAGCCAAGATACGGGAGTTACTAATCCCTGAGTAGGACATGAGTTATCAATAACTGATAATGCACCAGTGACTGAAATTTATGGTCTTTGAGCAGGGTGTAGCTTGAGTGTTTACACACACACACACAAACACACAGAGTGCATTTTTGAAATAGAAAGTGTCAGGGCCAAGGGTCGTCTCCATAATATCCTGATAAACTGTGTCATAAGGTCATGGTAAACCAATCGGGGAGCAACCCTCTGGTGCAAACACACACACACTCACACACACACACAAATAGGTTGCAATTCCCAGTCCCACAGCCCTGTTGTGAAAATCTTGCAACCCGGGACGACCTTTGACATTCGACTGTTGAACTATAGAACAGGATTAAACTGCATCCATGTCTTACCTGGCTCTGATAACAGCCGAGGGTGAGAGACACTAGCGCTCTCTCTCTCTCTCTCTCTCTCTCTCTCTCTCTCTCTCTCTCTCTCTCTCTCTCTCTCTCACTCTCATTCACTGAATCTCTCTCTCTCTCTCTCTCTCTCTCTCTCTCTCTCTCTCTCTCTCTCTCTCTCTAACTCTCACAAACACACACCCTGATGGACTGAAACAGGGTCTATTTTACCCCCTGCCACTGAGCCACACACAATGACCAAAGCCCTTGTACTATAAAAACAAGGTGATAGACAGATCCAGCCACCCACCCAACTTCAGACACACACACAGACACACACAGACACACACAGACACACACACAGACACACACAGAGACGGACAGAGGGAGACGATGGGACTGAGGGTGGATGGGTGACAGGAGGTTGTAAAACAGCTGTGGACACAAATTGATTCTAGTGGACACACACACACAGACAAGAGAGAACACACAGGTAGACAGAGAACACACACAAGAGCCCCCGCAGACAGGACGGCTGTCCTGTTCCACGGCAGTATATGCAGGCGGACGCACACACGCACGCACACGCACACACGGTGTGACAAAAAGCCTGACATACAGCCAGGGCGTTATCACTCTCTCACTTATTGCACTTGGCTGTAGTATTCATTGGAAAGCTGCCAACATCCATGTGTATGTGTGTGTGTACTGTGTGTGTATTGTGTGTGTGTACAGTACGTGTGTGTCCTGTAAGTCTATGTGTAAGAGATAGTAAGAGACTGTTTGGCCCAGCTTCTGACAGCTGCACATCAATGACTTGTTTTGACTGCAGTGAGTGTGTGTGTGTGTGTGCTCACCTATGGTCATGTGCTGGACTCTCTCATTTGTACCTTTACCCTCCAAGGGGGAAAAATCCCTCCTCTGTATAAATGATGTGTCATTGAGGCATTTCGTGGCATCACGTCACCAGAAGAATGGGAGAAGGTCACATGTTCTGTCGTTGCTTCTTAGTCAGAGCCTGTTGAGGACACAAGTCCATTTATGGTACTTGCAGGTTAGAAATTGCAACTCAATGGAATCCAGTGGAACCAGATTTGTTCATCTGTTCATTCTGTCAAGTGGGTATACCGTTTTTGCTGTTTTGACCTACAGCGCTGTGTGTCTAAGTGAGTATGTGTGTGTGTGAAAGAGACTTGTTCAAAGTAAGGTGACACAATAGGTGCTGGTCTTTTAACTTCAACATGGGTATTTAATGGAATGTGTTGGTATGTGTACTTTGTCAGTGTGTGTGTGTGTGTGTGTGTGCCGTGGCCCCGGCCTGGTCTCTCTCTCTCTCTCTCTCTCTCTCTCTCTCTCTCTCTCTCTCTCTCTCTCTCTCTCTCTCTCTCTCTCTCTCTCTCTCTCTCTCTCTCTCCCTCGTGTGTCGATCCTCCTGTCAGAGTGTATGTGTGTGTGTCTTTGTCGGCGTGTGTGTGAGAAACACGAGCCCCTCCAGCTATCCCAGGCGGCCGGCCGTTAGCGGGCTCACCTGTTGCGCGGCACGGAGCCCAAAGCAAGCAGAGCGGCAGCTGAGAGGGTCAAAGGTCAGACGGGCGGCGGCCTCAACACTTGTCGGATTCCCCCACCTTTAACGACCGCCATTGTTGTTCTTTCTCTCTTTTTCGAGGCCGCCTCGTATTCGGTAACACCGCCCTTTATATAGCCGGGGTGTCTCTCTTTTGACTTTCGCCCCCCCGCCCCCCTCCCCCGTCCAGACCCTGTGGCACACGCACGTACAAACACACAGACCTGAGGACCCGTACAGGAATTCCGAAGCGCACGCAGGAGCGTCCCCATGCACAGGGACCCGGACGAGCACACAATGGAACCCTCTCCTCGCCCCCGCCTCGCACGTACGCGACGCTAGCGCGCTTGTCTTCCGACCACGCATACACGGCGACGGGGGGGACGAGGGACGGGGGGGGGCAGTGAAAGCTGTGGCCGCTCCTGCCACTGTCGTTTTCCAGGAGGGGACGAAGCTTAAACCCCCCAGCCCCCCCAAACCCCCGCGCCTCTCCTGCCGCACTCGTCCACCGCTTCTCCTCCCCCCATCAACCGAGCCCTCCCTCTCTCTTTTAACCATTATCTGCCACAGTGTGGATCAGCTTTCACACCAGCTTGTCCTCTACTTAGCACCAAAGCACCTTCACTACACACACACACACACTCGCACACACACACGCACACACTCGCACGCATACCAACACATACAAAAACGCTTACATCCAGCGGAGCAACAGTTTTTAAGTATAGTTTTACTCAGTATCATTACGCAATACTCAATGCACATATTTACATGCACACTTGCTTGTCAGGGGCTTTGACTTGTGAATAACAGTAAGCTATAGTAAGAGAGTTACTCAGCGATTCCCTTTGGGAGTCCAACTTTATCCAATTACTCTGCCTTTCACTAAACCCCTAAACTACATTCAGGTCTGGCCCCCTAAGGCTAGCACTTAGCGGCCGGTGACTGTTAGCAAGATTGAGATCAGAGAGAAAGATGATCATTTGAGTTCATGTTCTCTCCTGAATGGTAAACGATGGATTGTTTAAGTTGACTTTTTAAAATACTTAATTAGTTAATTATTGGTATGGCAAGGTATGTGTTGTCCACGTGTGTTTGTGTGTGTCAACGATAAACACAATTATGATAGTCCTGACCATGGTTGTTTCAAGATTGTGTTGCGTGCAGACAATACATGCCTCTGCTTTACTGTAATGCACACTGGGGCACGCGCACTCTGGCACACACACATCCGCACACACATGCACAAACACAGAGAAAGACAAAAGAGACGGATTGTTTGACCTCTGACTAGGTCTCTATTCTGATCCGCCCGGGGGGTCACGGTTCACTTGTCCCCTCTGCCATTTTTAGAGGCAGTAAAAACTGATGCTGAACCTTTCAAGGTTATGGGGGAAAGAATGGAGAGTGAGAGGGGCGGAAATGGAGAAAAAGACGGACTGAGAAATTAGGAAGGGAGGGAAAGCAAGAAAGTAGAACAAACTGAGTGGGTTAGAGTGAGAGAGAGAGAGAGCGAGAGAGAGAGAGCGAGAGAGCGAGAGAGAGAGAGAGAGAGAGAGAGAGAGAGAGAGAGAGAGAGAGAGAGAGAGAGAGAGAGAGAGAGAGAGAGAGAGAGAGAGAGAGAGAGAGAGAGAGAGAGAGAGAGAGAGAGAGCGAGAGCGAGAGGGCTAGAAGGTGTGAGAGAGAGTGACAGAGAGGGGGCCAGTAATGACCTTAAAAAGAAAAGAGAGTGAGGTAAATGTTTGAAGGGAAGGAAAGACAGATAGGAGAGGAGGAAGGGAAAGGAGGGAGGGCGTGAGGGAGGGAGGGAGGGCAGGGACAAAGTGAACCTCTAAGTAAATTCTCAGAGTTCCTGTCTTTTCTGTTTAAGTGTGAAGAGCACACACACCTGTCTAAGAGACAGCTGTCCAGGCAGATCCATCTCTCGACTGGAAAGTGTGGATGAGACACTTTCATAGAGTGTGTGTGAGCGTGTGTGTGAGAGCGTGTGAGCGTGTGTGTGAGTAATTGACTGAATACTGACCATGACTAGAATATCAAGGATTGATTTACAGGAAAGACAGTTATGCTCAGGGATTGTAGAGGTAATTCAACACTATGTGTGTGGTACGTAGACAACCAGATTAGGACAGCATG